>NC_083779.1:7811643-7844710 GCF_015708825.2 Lethenteron reissneri
TGCATATGTAGATGCCACTGGTTCTTCACGTTCTGCAGATGTAGATGCCACTGGTTCTTTACGTTCTGCAGATGTAGATGCCACTGGTTCTTCACGTTTGTAGATGCCACTGGTTCTTCACCTTCTGCAGATGTAGATGCAACTGGTTCTTCACGTTCTGCAGATGTAGATGCCTGTTTTCACGTTTCTGTAGATGTAGACGCCACTGGTTCTTCACGTTCTGTAGATGTAGATGCCACTGGTTCTTCACGTTCTGGATATGCCACTGTTTCTTCACGCTCTCTGCAGATGTAGATGCCACTGGTTCTTCACGCTCTGCATATGTAATGCCACTGGTTCTTCGCGTTCTGTAGATGTAGATGCCACTGGTTCTTTACGCTCTGTAATGCAGATGCTACTGGTTCTTCACGCTCTGCAGATGTAGATGCTACTTTGGTTCTTCACGTTCTGCAGATGTAGATACCACTGGTCTTCACGTTCTGTAGATGTAGATGCCACTGGTTCTTCACGTTCTGGAGATGTAGATGCCACTGTTTCTTCACGCTCTGCAGATGTAGATGCCACTGGTTCTTCACGCTCTGCATATGTAGATGCCACTGGTTCTTCACGTTCTGCAGATGTTAGATGCCACTGGTTCTTTACGTTCTGCAGATGTAGATGCCACTGGTTCTTCACGTTTGTAGATGCCACTGGTTCTTCACCTTCTGCAGATGTAGATGCCACTGGTTCTTCACGTTCTGCAGATGTAGATGGCACTGATTTTTCACGTTCTGTATATGTAGATGCCACTGGTTCTTCACGTTCTGTAGATGTAGATGCCACTGGTTCTTCACGTTCTGGAGATGTAGATGCCACTGTTTCTTCACGCTCTGCAGATGTAGATGCCACTGGTTCTTCACGCTCTGCATATGTAGATGCCACTGGTTCTTCACGTTCTGCAGATGTAGATGCCACTGGTTCTTTACGTTCTGCAGATGTAGATTCCACTGGTTCTTCACGTTTTGTAGATGCCACTGGTTTTTCACGCTCTGCAGATGTAGATGCCACTGGTTATTCACGCTCTGCAGATGTAGATGCAACTGGTACTTCACGTTCTGCAGATGTAGATGCCACTGGTTATTTACGCTCTGCAGATGTAGATGCCACTGGTTCTTCACGTTCTGCAGATGTAGATGCCACTGGTTCTTCCTGTTCTGTAGATGTAGATGCCACTTGTTCTTTATGCTCTGTAGATGCCACTGGTTCTTTACGTTCTGCAGATGTAGATGCCACTGGTTCTTCACGTTCTGCAGATGTAGACGCCACTGGTTCTTCACGTTCTGTAGATGTAGATGCCACTGGTTCTTCACGTTCTGGAGATGTAGATGCCACTGGTTCTTCCTGTTCTGCAGATGTAGATGCCACTGGTTCTTCCTGTTCTGCAGATGTAGATGCCACTGGTTCTTTACGTTCTGCAGATGTAGATGCCACTGGTTCTTCACGTTCTGCAGATGTAGATGCCACTGGTTCTTCACGTTCTGCAGATGTAGATGCCACTGGTTCTTCCCGTTCTGTAGATGTAGATGCCACTGGTTCTTTACACTCTGTAGATGCAGATGCTACTGGTTCTTCACGCTCTGCAGATGTAGATGCTACTTTGTTCTTCACGTTCTGCAGATGTAGATGCCACTGGTTCTTTACGTTCTGTAGATGTAGATGCCACTGGTTCTTCACGTTCTGTAGATGTAGATGCCACTGGTTCTTCACGTTCTGGAGATGTAGATGCCACTGTTTCTTCACGCTCTGCAGATGTAGATGCCACTGGTTCTTCACGCTCTGCATATGTAGATGCCACTGGTTCTTCACGTTCTGCAGATGTAGATGCCACTGGTTCTTTACGTTCTGCAGATGTAGATGCCACTGGTTCTTCACGTTTTGTAGATGCCACTGGTTCTTCAACTTCTGCAGATGTAGATGCCACTGGTTCTTCACGTTCTGCAGATGTAGATGGCACTGATTTTTCACGTTCTGTAGATGTAGACGCCACTGGTTCTTCACGTTCTGTAGATGTAGATGCCACTGGTTCTTCACGTTCTGGAGATGTAGATGCCACTGTTTTCTTCACGCTCTGCAGATGTAGATGCCACTGGTTCTTCACGCTCTGCATATGTAGATGCCACTGGTTCTTCACGTTCTGTAGATGTAGATGCCACTGGTTCTTTACGCTCTGTAGATGCAGATGCTACTGGTTCTTCACGCTCTGCAGATGTAGATGCTACTTTGTTCTTCACATTCTGCAGATGTAGATACCACTGGTTCTTCACGTTCTGTAGATGTAGATGCCACTGGTTCTTCACGTTCTGGAGATGTAGATGCCACTGTTTCTTCACGCTCTGCAGATGTAGATGCCACTGGTTCTTCACGCTCTGCATATGTAGATGCCACTGGTTCTTCACGTTCTGCAGATGTAGATGCCACTGGTTCTTTACGTTCTGCAGATGTAGATGCCACTGGTTCTTCACGTTTTGTAGATGCCACTGGTTCTTCACCTTCTGCAGATGTAGATGCCACTGGTTCTTCACGTTCTGCAGATGTAGATGGCACTGATTTTTCACGTTCTGTATGTAGATGCCACTGGTTCTTCCCGTTCTGTAGATGTAGATGCCACTGGTTCTTTACACTCTGTAGATGCAGATGCTACTGGTTCTTCACGCTCTGCAGATGTAGATGCTACTTTGTTCTTCACGTTCTGCAGATGTAGATGCCACTGGTTCTTTACGTTCTGTAGATGTAGATGCCACTGGTTCTTCACGTTCTGTAGATGTAGATGCCACTGGTTCTTCACGTTCTGGAGATGTAGATGCCACTGGTTCTTCCTGTTCTGCAGATGTAGATGCCCACTGGTTCTTCCTGTTCTGCAGATGTAGATGCCACTGGTTCTTTACGTTCTGCAGATGTAGATGCCACTGGTTCTTCACGTTCTGCAGATGTAGATGCCACTGGTTCTTCACCGTTCTGCAGATGTAGATGCCACTGGTTCTTCCCGTTCTGTAGATGTAGATGCCACTGGTTCTTTACACTCTGTAGATGCAGATGCTACTGGTTCTTCACGCTCTGCAGATGTAGATGCTACTTTGTTCTTCACGTTCTGCAGATGTAGATGCCACTGGTTCTTTACGTTCTGTAGATGTAGATGCCACTGGTTCTTCACGTTCTGTAGATGTAGATGCCACTGGTTCTTCACGTTCTGGAGATGTAGATGCCACTGTTTCTTCACGCTCTGCAGATGTAGATGCCACTGGTTCTTCACGCTCTGCATATGTAGATGCCACTGGTTCTTCACGTTCTGCAGATGTAGATGCCACTGGTTCTTTACGTTCTGCAGATGTAGATGCCACTGGTTCTTCACGTTTTGTAGATGCCACTGGTTCTTCAACTTCTGCAGATGTAGATGCCACTGGTTCTTCACGTTCTGCAGATGTAGATGGCACTGATTTTTCACGTTCTGTAGATGTAGACGCCACTGGTTCTTCACGTTCTGTAGATGTAGATGCCACTGGTTCTTCACGTTCTGGAGATGTAGATGCCACTGTTTCTTCACGCTCTGCAGATGTAGATGCCACTGGTTCTTCACGCTCTGCATATGTAGATGCCACTGGTTCTTCACGTTCTGTAGATGTAGATGCCACTGGTTCTTTACGCTCTGTAGATGCAGATGCTACTGGTTCTTCACGCTCTGCAGATGTAGATGCTACTTTGTTCTTCACATTCTGCAGATGTAGATACCACTGGTTCTTCACGTTCTGTAGATGTAGATGCCACTGGTTCTTCACGTTCTGGAGATGTAGATGCCACTGTTTCTTCACGCTCTGCAGATGTAGATGCCACTGGTTCTTCACGCTCTGCATATGTAGATGCCACTGGTTCTTCACGTTCTGCAGATGTAGATGCCACTGGTTCTTTACGTTCTGCAGATGTAGATGCCACTGGTTCTTCACGTTTTGTAGATGCCACTGGTTCTTCACCTTCTGCAGATGTAGATGCCACTGGTTCTTCACGTTCTGCAGATGTAGATGGCACTGATTTTTCACGTTCTGTATATGTAGATGCCACTGGTTCTTCCCGTTCTGTAGATGTAGATGCCACTGGTTCTTTACACTCTGTAGATGCAGATGCTACTGGTTCTTCACGCTCTGCAGATGTAGATGCTACTTTGTTCTTCACGTTCTGCAGATGTAGATGCCACTGGTTCTTTACGTTCTGTAGATGTAGATGCCACTGGTTCTTCACGTTCTGTAGATGTAGATGCCACTGGTTCTTCACGTTCTGGAGATGTAGATGCCACTGTTTCTTCACGCTCTGCAGATGTAGATGCCACTGGTTCTTCACGCTCTGCATATGTAGATGCCACTGGTTCTTCACGTTCTGCAGATGTAGATGCCACTGGTTCTTTACGTTCTGCAGATGTAGATGCCACTGGTTCTTCACGTTTTGTAGATGCCACTGGTTCTTCACCTTCTGCAGATGTAGATGCCACTGGTTCTTCACGTTCTGCAGATGTAGATGGCACTGATTTTTCACGTTCTGTAGATGTAGACGCCACTGGTTCTTCACGTTCTGTAGATGTAGATGCCACTGGTTCTTCACGTTCTGGAGATGTAGATGCCACTGTTTCTTCACGCTCTGCAGATGTAGATGCCACTGTTTCTTCACGCTCTGCAGATGTAGATGCCACTGGTTCTTCACGCTCTGCATATGTAGATGCCACTGGTTCTTCACGTTCTGCAGATGTAGATGCCACTGGTTCTTTACGTTCTGCAGATGTAGATGCCACTGGTTCTTCACGTTTTGTAGATGCCACTGGTTTTTCACGCTCTGCAGATGTAGATGCCACTGGTTATTCACGCTCTGCAGATGTAGATGCAACTGGTCCTTCACGTTCTGCAGATGTAGATGCCACTGGTTATTTACGCTCTGCAGATGTAGATGCCACTGGTTCTTCACGTTCTGCAGATGTAGATGCCACTGGTTCTTCCTGTTCTGTAGATGTAGATGCCACTTGTTCTTTATGCTCTGTAGATGCCACTGGTTCTTTACGTTCTGCAGATGTAGATGCCACTGGTTCTTCACGTTCTGCAGATGTAGATGCCACTGGTTCTTCACGTTCTGCAGATGTAGATGGCACTGATTTTTCACGTTCTGTAGATGTAGACGCCACTGGTTCTTCACGTTCTGTAGATGTAGATGCCACTGGTTCTTCACGTTCTGGAGATGTAGATGCCACTGGTTCTTCCTGTTCTGCAGATGTAGATGCCACTGGTTCTTCCTGTTCTGCAGATGTAGATGCCACTGGTTCTTTACGTTCTGCAGATGTAGATGCCACTGGTTCTTCACGTTCTGCAGATGTAGATGCCACTGGTTCTTCACGTTCTGCAGATGTAGATGCCACTGGTTCTTCCCGTTCTGTAGATGTAGATGCCACTGGTTCTTTACACTCTGTAGATGCAGATGCTACTGGTTCTTCACGCTCTGCAGATGTAGATGCTACTTTGTTCTTCACGTTCTGCAGATGTAGATGCCACTGGTTCTTTACGTTCTGTAGATGTAGATGCCACTGGTTCTTCACGTTCTGTAGATGTAGATGCCACTGGTTCTTCACGTTCTGGAGATGTAGATGCCACTGTTTCTTCACGCTCTGCAGATGTAGATGCCACTGGTTCTTCACGCTCTGCATATGTAGATGCCACTGGTTCTTCACGTTCTGCAGATGTAGATGCCACTGGTTCTTTACGTTCTGCAGATGTAGATGCCACTGGTTCTTCACGTTTTGTAGATGCCACTGGTTCTTCACCTTCTGCAGATGTAGATGCCACTGGTTCTTCACGTTCTGCAGATGTAGATGGCACTGATTTTTCACGTTCTGTAGATGTAGACGCCACTGGTTCTTCACGTTCTGTAGATGTAGATGCCACTGGTTCTTCACGTTCTGGAGATGTAGATGCCACTGTTTCTTCACGCTCTGCAGATGTAGATGCCACTGGTTCTTCACGCTCTGCATATGTAGATGCCACTGGTTCTTCACGTTCTGTAGATGTAGATGCCACTGGTTCTTTACGCTCTGTAGATGCAGATGCTACTGGTTCTTCACGCTCTGCAGATGTAGATGCTACTTTGTTCTTCACATTCTGCAGATGTAGATACCACTGGTTCTTCACGTTCTGTAGATGTAGATGCCACTGGTTCTTCACGTTCTGGAGATCTAGATGCCACTGTTTCTTCACGCTCTGCAGATGTAGATGCCACTGGTTCTTCACGCTCTGCATATGTAGATGCCACTGGTTCTTCACGTTCTGCAGATGTAGATGCCACTGGTTCTTTACGTTCTGCAGATGTAGATGCCACTGGTTCTTCACGTTTTGTAGATGCCACTGGTTCTTCACCTTCTGCAGATGTAGATGCCACTGGTTCTTCACGTTCTGCAGATGTAGATGGCACTGATTTTTCACGTTCTGTATATGTAGATGCCACTGGTTCTTCACGTTCTGTAGATGTAGATGCCACTGGTTCTTCACGTTCTGGAGATGTAGATGCCACTGTTTCTTCACGCTCTGCAGATGTAGATGCCACTGGGTTCTTCACGCTCTGCATATGTAGATGCCACTGGTTTTTCACGTTCTGCAGATGTAGATGCCACTGGTTCTTTACGTTCTGCAGATGTAGATGCCACTGGTTCTTCACGTTTTGTAGATGCCACTGGTTCTTCACCTTCTGCAGATGTAGATGCCACTGGTTCTTCACGTTGTGCAGATGTAAATGCCACTGGTTCCTTCACGTTCTGCAGATGTAGATGCCACTGGTTCTTCACGTTCTGCAGATGTAGATGGCACTGATTTTTCACGTTCTGCAGATGTAGATGCCACTGGTTCTTCCGTTCTGCAGATGTAGATGCCACTGGTTCTTCACGTTCTGTAGATGTAGATGCCACTGGTTCTTCACGTTCTGCAGATGTAGATGCCACTGGTTCTTCACGTTCTGTAGATGTAGATGCCACTGGTTCTTCACGTTCTGTAGATGTAGATGCCACTGGTTCTTCACGTTCTGTAGATGCCACTGGTTCTCACGTTCTGTAGTTGTAGATGCCACTGGTCTTCACGTTCTGGAGATGTAGATGCCACTGGTTCTTCCTGTTCTGCAGATGTAGATGCCACTGGTTCTTCCTGTTCTGCAGATGTAGATGCCACTGGTTCTTTACGTTCTGCAGATGTAGATGCCACTGGTTCTTCACGTTCTGCAGATGTAGATGCCACTGGTTCTTCACGTTCTGCAGATGTAGATGGCACTGATTTTTCACGTTCTGTAGATGTAGACGCCACTGGTTCTTCACGTTCTGTAGATGTAGATGCCACTGGTTCTTCACGTTCTGGAGATGTAGATGCCACTGGTTCTTCCTGTTCTGCAGATGTAGATGCCACTGGTTCTTCCTGTTCTGCAGATGTAGATGCCACTGGTTCTTTACGTTCTGCAGATGTAGATGCCACTGGTTCTTCACGTTCTGCAGATGTAGATGCCACTGGTTCTTCACGTTCTGCAGATGGTAGATGCCACTGGTTCTTCCCGTTCTGTAGATGTAGATGCCACTGGTTCTTTACACTCTGTAGATGCAGATGCTACTGGTTCTTCACGCTCTGCAGATGTAGATGCTACTTTGTTCTTCACGTTCTGCAGATGTAGATGCCACTGGTTCTTTACGTTCTGTAGATGTAGATGCCACTGGTTCTTCACGTTCTGTAGATGTAGATGCCACTGGTTCTTCACGTTCTGGAGATGTAGATGCCACTGTTTCTTCACGCTCTGCAGATGTAGATGCCACTGGTTCTTCACGCTCTGCATATGTAGATGCCACTGGTTCTTCACGTTCTGCAGATGTAGATGCCACTGGTTCTTTACGTTCTGCAGATGTAGATGCCACTGGTTCTTCACGTTTTGTAGATGCCACTGGTTCTTCACCTTCTGCAGATGTAGATGCCACTGGTTCTTCACGTTCTGCAGATGTAGATGGCACTGATTTTTCACGTTCTGTAGATGTAGACGCCACTGGTTCTTCACGTTCTGTAGATGTAGATGCCACTGGTTCTTCACGTTCTGGAGATGTAGATGCCACTGTTTCTTCACGCTCTGCAGATGTAGATGCCACTGGTTCTTCACGCTCTGCATATGTAGATGCCACTGGTTCTTCACGTCTGTAGATGTAGATGCCACTGGTTCTTTACGCTCTGTAGATGCAGATGCTACTGGTTCTTCACGCTCTGCAGATGTAGATGCTACTTTGTTCTTCACATTCTGCAGATGTAGATACCACTGGTTCTTCACGTTCTGTAGATGTAGATGCCACTGGTTCTTCACGTTCTGGAGATGTAGATGCCACTGTTTCTTCACGCTCTGCAGATGTAGATGCCACTGGTTCTTCACGCTCTGCATATGTAGATGCCACTGGTTCTTCACGTTCTGCAGATGTAGATGCCACTGGTTCTTTACGTTCTGCAGATGTAGATGCCACTGGTTCTTCACGTTTTGTAGATGCCACTGGTTCTTCACCTTCTGCAGATGTAGATGCCACTGGTTCTTCACGTTCTGCAGATGTAGATGGCACTGATTTTTCACGTTCTGTATATGTAGATGCCACTGGTTCTTCACGTTCTGTAGATGTAGATGCCACTGGTTCTTCACGTTCTGGAGATGTAGATGCCACTGTTTCTTCACGCTCTGCAGATGTAGATGCCACTGGTTCTTCACGCTCTGCATATGTAGATGCCACTGGTTTTTCACGTTCTGCAGATGTAGATGCCACTGGTTCTTTACGTTCTGCAGATGTAGATGCCACTGGTTCTTCACGTTTTGTAGATGCCACTGGTTCTTCACCTTCTGCAGATGTAGATGCCACTGGTTCTTCACGTTGTGCAGATGTAAATGCCACTGGTTCCTTCACGTTCTGCAGATGTAGATGCCACTGGTTCTTCCCGTTCTGCAGATGTAGATGGCACTGATTTTTCACGTTCTGCAGATGTAGATGCCACTGGTTCTTCACGTTCTGCAGATGTAGATGCCACTGGTTCTTCACGTTCTGTAGATGTAGATGCCACTGGTTCTTCACGTTCTGCAGATGTAGATGCCACTGGTTCTTCACGTTCTGTAGATATAGATGCCACTGGTTCTTCACGTTCTGTAGATGTAGATGCCACTGGTTCTTCACGTTCTGTAGATGCCACTGGTTCTTCACGTTCTGTAGTTGTAGATGCCACTGGTTCTTCACGTTCTGCAGATGTAGATGCCACTGGTTCTTCACGTTCTGCAGATGTAGATGCCACTGGTTCTTCACGTTCTGTAGTTGTATATTCCACTGGTTCTTCCGGTTCTGCAGATGTAGATGCCACTGGTTCTTCATGTTCTGGAGATGTAGATGCCACTGGTTCTTCATGTTCTACAGTCGCGACAGTTCCCCTCACCACGTCTTACCCCGTCTCAACCCCCCGAGCCACCACCTCCGTCGCCGCCTTGCTCCCCCATGGACCCCGCTGGCACTGAGGTTCACGGCAGTCTCTTAACTCCCAACCCCCACCCCACGCCCGTGACGCGAGCGGAGTTGGACTGGAGCAAAATCCATCTCGTGTACTGGAGGCGTCATTGTGAGCATGGTGGAGAGGAGGGGGGGGGTAGTAACGCCCCGCCCGAAGTGGACAACTTTGTTAATTTATTTTCAGTCATTTACAGGTGCGATGACACACTTAGTCTTCAGATGGTTTCTTTATTGTAGAGAGACACGTTCACGCGAACAAGCAGAGACCCCCACTGCAACAGCCCCGAGTCTCCCGTGCATCTCCCTTTTACATACGGACCGAGGCCACGCCCCCCTTTCCGAACCTTCTCACTGACTCTAGAACGCTCGCTCCCCCAGCAGACTCTACCGCCCTCTTCTGTCACCTGGCCACGCTCCCATTCTCGATCATTCCCGTAGCCACGAGTCCACTCACACCGCAGGCTGACTCCCCTGTCATTACCTCCCTTGGCCACTAGTGCATTCACACTGCAGGCTGACTCCCCTGCCATTACCTCCCGTGGCCACTAGGCCATTCGCACTGCAGGCTGACTCCCCTGTCGTTACCTCCCGTGGCCACGAGTCCATTCGTACTGTAGGCTGACTCCCCTGTCATTACCTCCCGTGGCCACTAGTCCATTCGCGCTGCAGGCTGACTCCCCTGTCATTACCTCCCGTGGCCACCAGTCCATTCGCACTGCAGGCTGACTCCACTGTCATTACCTCCCGTGGCCACTAGTCCATTCGTACTGCAGGCTGACTCCCCTGTCATTACCTCACGTGGCCACTAGTCCATTCGCACTGCAGGCTGACTCCCCTGTCATTACCTCCCGTGGCCACTAGTCCATTCGCACTGCAGGCTGACTCCCCTGTCGTTACCTTCCGTGGCCACTAGTCCATTCGCACTGCAGGCTGACTCCCCTGTCATTACCTCCCGCGGCCACTAGTCCATTCGTACTGCAGGCTGACTCCCCTGTCGTTACCTTCCGTGGCCACTAGTCCATTCGCACTGCAGGCTGACTCCACTGCCATTACCTGCCGTGGCCACCAGTCCATTCGCACTGCAGGCTGACTCCACTGTCATTACCTCCCGTGGCCACTAGTCCATTCGTACTGCAGGCTGACTCCCCTGTCATTACCTCACGTGGCCACTAGTCCATTCATACTGCAGGCTGACTCTCCTGTCATTACCTCTCATGGCCACTAGTCCATTCGTACTGCAGGCTGACTCCCCTGTCATTACCTCCCGTGGCCACTAGTGCATTCACACTGCAGGCTGACTCCCCTGTCATTATCTCCCGTGCCACGAGTCCATTCATACTGCAGGCTGACTCCCCTGTCATTACCTCACGTGGCCACGAGTCCATTCATACTGCAGGCTGACTCCCCTGTCATTACCTCACGCGGCCACTAGTCCATTCGTACTGCAGGCTGACTCCACTGTCATTACCTCCCGTGGCCACTAGTCCATTCGCACTGCAGGCTGACTCCCCTGTCGTTACCTTCCGTGGCCACTAGTCCATTCGCACTGCAGGCTGACTCCACTGTCATTACCTCCCGTGGCCACCAGTCCATTCGTACTGCAGGCTGACTCCCCTGTCGTTACCTTCCGTGGCCACTAGTCCATTCGCAATGCAGGCTGACTCCACTGTCATTACCTCCCGTGGCCACTAGTCCATTCGTACTGCCGGCTGACTCCCCTGTCCTTACCTTCCGTGGTCGCTAGTCCATTCGCAATGCAGGCTGACTCCACTGTCATTACCTCCCGTGGCCACTAGTCCATTCGTACTGCAGGCTGCCTCCCCTGTCATTACACAGGTAAGATTTAAAAATTGATCATATGCACCCCCCAAAACCAAAAAATCATAATGTTAGGGGAGAAAACGAACCCTTGCCCGCCCACCACCTCCCCACATATAGAAGTCAAACTCCGCCTTTGATCGCGAGATGTGCGATTCGAATCAACGGCGCGTCTGTGATTTTTGTTCACCCTTTCTGAACTTTGCACCCTCCTATGGTGCGTGTGTTGTATCGTGTTGTTGCGGTAACGGCTCTGACAAGAGCTTCCTCGCTCATCGGATTCCTCCTCCTCCGGTGTGAATAAAAATTGTGATATGTTCGAGCCGAGCATGATATTGAGCTTGGATGGTGCGACTACTCCGTGTGAAACAGGTGTTATAGGCTTCCTGCTGAGGATGGGAGGGGGCTAGGTGGGGGGGGGGGGCTAGGTGGATGGGTGGGCAGCAGAGGGGAATTACGTTGTTGTGCTATGCTGCTGTGCTTCCGTGTGGCAGGGGTTAGTTGGTGATGCGTGGATTTTCGTGTCACGCGCTCTGCAGGTGAGTTGCTTTCTCACCTTACCTCACCCACCACCCCCCTCCTCCCCACCTCCAAAACGTCACGCGCCATGCAGGTAAATTCCCTAACCCCCCCACCCACTACCCACGCACCCCTCCCCTCACCACCCACTCCTTTAGTCACGCGGCATGCAGGTAAATACCCCCTCTCCTCTTCCTCCCCCCGTAACTTCCCACGCATCATTCCCCTTCACCCCCCCCCCCTTCTCTCTCAGCCCCACCTCTTACATTTAATATCACGAACCGCCCAGGTACCGTTTAGGGTGTTCACGAAGTTCCTTTGCGTGACACAAAGAAAGAGAAATGTTGTACCCCCCTCTCTCTCTCCCTCCCGGCTGGAGCACGCCATGTACCACACACGTGTCGGTGATGTGTAGCGCGTCTTCTTCGAGCGCTGGGGAGCCGGAAAAGCCCCTCTCTGCACCAGCGTGGACGGCACCTCGTGGTGTTCACCTTCTGAAGCGCTCGCTCGTCACCGTGGCGTGCGCGATGACCACCACAACCACCACCACCACCATCACAACCACCACGACAACAACCACCACAACCACCACCACAACCACCACCACAACCACCACAACCACCACCACAACCACCACCACCACAACCACCACAACCACCACCACAACCACCACCATTACAACCACAACCACCACAACCACCACAACCACCATCACCACAACCACCACCACCACCACAACCACCACCACCACCACGTGACTTTTCTTTAGTGTTGTGCGCGGTGATTTTAGCGCCACAGCGCGTGGATTTGTAGCGTTTGTTTTCATTTGTTTGCTGGTGACTTTGTGTGTTTCATATCGAAATCGCCTCCAGTGCTGTTGCTGCTGGCGGCAATAAAAGTTGTTTAAAAGTCAAAAGTCTCTTACTCTCTCTCCCCCTCTCTCTCCTTTTCTTTTTTCGACCAGCTCTGCGTGATGCTCTCCCACTCTCTTTTTAAATCCTTTATATTAAGTTCACTTGCTTGCTTGCTTGTGCGCTTACGACCGTGCAAATCTTTCGGTCGTTTTTTAACCCACTTCCCGTGATCCAATCGAGCTGACATTTTGCACACAGACTCGTTGTGCGTGACACTTATTAGGAAAAAAATTTTCACTAACAATCATATATTTTTCCTAAACACAGAAAATTATTCTGGATGTGTGTCAACACACTATAAAATGGAACTCTTACTCAAGAAAAACACAAATGAATAAAAAAATAAAACGCGATGCCACGCATATAAAGGATTTATAGTGAAAAACTTTGTTTTTACGGGTTAATTTTTATTTTTTTACGACAAGATGAAACAAGAAGATGCTCGATGTAGTCCGCACTTTGCTTCGTTCATCATTTCGGTTTTTTGTTTTTGTTGTACGCGGCACAACTGCAACAGCGGCGGTTTCGCCGCAGCTGCGTGTCTTTTGGATTTCCGCGATATTTTGTGGAACTTACAAGTAAAAGGTGCGCTTTTTAATTTTTAACTTCCTCTGAAGAGGATCGTCACGTGATTCTGTGGATGTCGTTGATGATGATGATGCTGTTGTTGTTGCTGCCAGGTCTGGGCTTTCGGGGGCAGTCCACATCAGTTCAGATCTTCCCCCAAAATTATGATTCAAATCATGTCCCGGTGCCCCATCCTGCTAAGGGGACTTTGTGGGCCACTCTCTGTGTGCCCCCCCCCCCCCACTAGTCTCCTCCACCCTCCCCCCCTGGCTAAAGCTACGAGTTGGGCCCCCTTTTGACAATAAAAAAAAAAACATTTTGTTCCTGGGTAGTAAGTGTTATTTCCTAATTGATCATGCCTCAAAAGTACAGAAAGCTGCTATTATTCCCCGAAAACTTTGCTTTTGTGACCAGGACAGTGATTATTTTTAGATTTACCTATTTTCAATGAGAAAACGTGGTGTGCATTTGTGTCATTCCTTCACGTAAAGTCCTGGCCACAAAAAAAAGTTTGTGGGGGAATAATAACAGCCACTTTCTATACTTTTGAGGCATGAGCAATTAGAAAATAACACTTACTACCCAGGGACAAAAATCGTGTTACATCGTGAATTTTCAACAACAGCGTCAACCAACTTCATGCGTTACACGTTCGAGGCTGTGAGCGCACCGACGATGCCACTGGGGGGGGGGAGGAAGAGGAGGCCGCGAGATGAAATCGCCTCTCGGTGCGACCTTGCGAGACAAATCGCGCAGTAGGAGCCTCACCTGGACGATTACGTCACCACCCACCGAGCTGATAATGTCGACACTACGCCACTGCGCCCACGCTCCTACACACTTCTCACGAACCCCTCCCGTCATCCTCCCTCCCCTTATCCTCCCTCCCTCCCCCTCCACCCAACGAGATGTCACGAGTCGCCCAGCTGACTTCAGCTCTGTCTGTGAAGTGTGAGTGAGTGAGAGAGGTGCGCGACTCGATTCACCTTGCAGTCGGGCACACGTGCAAGTCCTCCCGGGTGTCGGGCTCTGCAGGTGAGAAACTCTCTCTACATTTCTCTGTCTCTCTCCATCTCTCTCTCCATCTCCCACTCTCTCTGGACCAGCGTGGACGGCACCCTCGTGTTCACCTTCTGAAGCGTTCGCTCGTCACCGTGGCGTGCGCGATGACCACCACCGCCACCACCACCACGTGGCTTTTCTTTCGTGTTGTGCGCGCTGCATTTAGCGCCACAGCGCGTGGATTTACAGCGTTTGTTTTCATTTGTTTGCTGGTGACTTTGTGTATTTCGTATCGGAATCGCCTCCAGTGCAGTTGCTGCTGGCGGCAATAGAAGTTGTTTCAAAAGTCAAAAAGTCTCTCCATCTCCCACTCTCTCTGTCTGTGCGAACGAAAGTGTTCGTGGTTTGCGAAGTAATGAACGCGGTGGTTAAGGGTGCTTGTTCTGTGTGTTGTTGCTAATTTGCATGCGCGCTGAACGCCGCTCAGTGATTGATTGCCCGATGGGTCACTCCGGCTCTCTCTGTGTGCGCGTGCGATTCGGGGTTTTAATTCGTCACCATTGTCACCGTCATCATAATCATCGCCCACGGTCACTCCACTGCTGGATGGAGGCCTCCCCACGCCATCATCAGCCACGGTCAATTCCCAAAGCCGCTGCCACCTCTTCACGATCACGAGATGCTAATGATCATGCAGCTGATTGCATCCTTCCCTCTCCCCTTGTGTTTACACCGGAACAACGAACTTGTGCGTGTTTGTGTTTGCCGTAGAGCACAATGAGTGTGTGTACAGCACTATACATGAGTATTGGTTTGTGGTTACTTATTTAACGTCCGGCACACGATTGCCCAGTGAGCATACCGACGTTGCAATGTGCTTGGAAGCGTCGGCCCAGCGGGTGTCCCCAGACATTCCACGCTGACCCGAGTGGAAGGGTCAAACCGGCGTGGAAAGCTACCGGGCCACTGATTATTCTTCTTAATCTGGGGGGTGCACGCACCACCACCTCCTCCTGAGTTGTGCGAGATGCCCTTTTACGGGGGTTTGAGGCATGGCCAGATATTAGTTTGTAGAAGGTAAATAATTGAAAACACTAAATTAAGCACGGTGCATGTAAGTAATTAAATAATACAAATTAAACATAATAAATAATTCTCACGACGTTTCGGCCACAGCGCAAGCAGCCGTCCTCAGGTGAAGAACAGGTCTGTCGGAAAGACAGCGTCTGAATGAAACACCACCAGGCTTGGCAGCGTACACCTGGTGGTGTTCATTCAGACGCTGTCTTTCCGACAGACCTGTTCTTCACCTGAGGACGGCTGCTTGCGTTGTGGCCGAAACGTCGTGAGAATTATTTTATTATGTTTAATTTTTATTATTTTATTATTTCCCTTCTACGTGACTTTACCGAAAGAACCAAGAAGATAAATCCCTGCAGTCACGAAAGCTTTAAATCGAAATTTAAATGCACGTAAGGTTCAACTTAATTTTGTTTCATTCACATTATAAACAACTTAAACAATTGAGAAGCAAAGGGGTGGAACGCTGCAGGAAAGTTGAAGAACCACTGGACCAGGCTGATTGACTAACACATTTACTGTATATAGGTGGAAACTCAATGTTTGGCCGTCCTGATTATTCAAATTAGTTGTGTGGGGGTTGACTTAGCCCATCATACATCGTGCGGGGATGGTTGATAAAATAGGTTCCACTTCATGCCCCATGGATGGACTCGCCCCCGCCATAGGAACGTGAACTTTCCGGATTTGGTTTAGAGCTGCAACCAGCACGGCGGGAGATGAGAATGGCCGCATCAATGCTCACTTGGGCACGTGTTTAAAGTATTTGGGCTCCGGCTATAAAATTTCCACGTGACGATGATGATGATGAGCCCACTTCGTTGAGATATCATTTGCGATAGCCGGATCGCTTCTGAACAATAAAGAGCTCTTACACAGCAGCTCAGTGAGGGGGAGGGGGGAGAGCCTTACCCGGTAAAAATACAAAATCTTTTTTTTTATGAATATAATGTCGTGAAAAAAAACATCACTGAGGCCCTGAATTCACCCCCCCCCCCCGTCTCTGTCTCCGTGGACGCAGCAGTGAAGTGAGAGAGCGAGGTTCGTCCGAAGGACGTCATGGGCAACTGCTGCTCCTGCTGCCCTTCGTGGTGCTCCTGCCCTACGGGCGACGGCTATGAACCACTTCCCGGCGAGAACGTGAGTAGTGTCACCGCGCGAACTTTTTACCGTATCATCGGGATTAAACTAAAACTAATCTTTTTTAAACTTTCATTCAAAGACGCTCCCGGGAACAACTGGCCGGCGAGATCGTGAGTAGAGTCACCGCGCGTACTTTTACCATATCATCGGTATTAAACAAAAAAACTTAACTTTTCAAAACTATCATTCTGTAATGTGTTGCCTCCACAGACGTATACTGTGGAGGCAACACATTTATTCAGTTCCAAAACACGGGGTAACTTCCCCTAAACAGAATAACAACCTAAGGTGGTGACCACCCGGCTAACTACACTAGTTACCACGTGACTGCTACTACGGACCGTGACCAACGACTTGGGCCCGGGTCCACGTGTTGGAGACTCGTTGAACGGAGATCATAGATTAAGGGTTTCTTCCAGGATGAACAACAACCCTGGTCCCTCCTGGGACCCGGCTTTTATTCTCTGTGGCATGGCCGGCTCCGCCCTTGGCCACGTCCACCTTCTAGAAACCTCAGGAAGGATCTGGGTCCCAATCACGTGACTCCCCTAGCTCCCTCTTGGGGCCCCTCTGTAAACTTAACCGGTCACGTGTCCTCCCGGGTCAATCAGACTGCCATGGCCTCACACTATCCTTCGGTTGGCACCCACACACCCTGTCCTGTAGGGTCAGCACTGCACTTAACGCGTGGTGCCATCCAGCGCTATTATTCAGCGCACGCCTTGCCCCTCTAGGGCCGGTACTGCACCCACAGCATGGTGACATCCAACGATGTCACTACATCACCCCTCCCCCCTTCGTAAAACTCAGCCGTCCCGGCTGTAAATTCCCCCTCAGCAAAACAAGGCCCCTTAGTGTGCCTCAACAAATAAATACCCCATCCCATATCGACAATATCTACAATATATATATACCGTGATGAACGGGGAAAGGGAACAGAAGTACAGAATGAACAATAGACAAAAACACAACAGAAAAGAGAAGGGAAGAGAGAGATAAGAAAGGAAGAGAAAAACACGCGGTAACACACAAAACCTCGGGACCCCCTCCAGCACCAGCATCACCCACCCTCACCGTGTAGCAACACCCGCAAGCACAATAAAGACCAGGTTCAGCCAATGACCAATACGACATGAAGGGTGCGACAACCAACTGACGGCGTGGGAGTGTGTGTGTGGGAGTCACGAAAACTGAACAATCTTGGAACGAGTCCTTGTGGCCGGGTCCCCAGGCGAAGTGAGCGTAAGCTCCCTGAGGGTCCCGGGGGGGGGGATTTGAAAATGTTCTGACGAGCCCGGCTCCTCACGAAGAGCAGTCGGCCGGGCAGACGGGCCCTCCGCTCCCGAAGATTTCGGAAACGGTGCAGGCGGTGGCTTGGGGGAAGTTAAACGCGCGGAACCTGAGGACACATAACTCCCCTGAGGACCAACCTCAGTGGGTACACACCTCAGCTTGCCCGATACACCCGACACTCAGCCCCTGTGTAGTGGAGATGAGATGAATTCACGTGGCGCGATGAAAGGTTTTAGGCCACAGTTGCAGCACACGAAGAGCTCACTCCCAGGATGGAGGAGAGGTCTTCCGCCGTCGATGTTGTTCATCCCATCGCACCATGCCGTCTCCCCGCCAGCCTCCGCTTTGAGCCGAAGCACAGGCTTGGACGGGCTCCACGTCTTCGGGTGTATCACGTGTTTCACGAGGCGCGACGTGGTGGGCAGTGGCGGGAAGTTTACAAATCCATTGTTGTACCGCACTTTCTATGCCCTCGCGTCTATGCCGCCCACCTTCACCAACACGCATGACGTACATTTTTGCACATGTTTGGAACGAGATACATTTACTCTGAGGTGAATTCACCGCCGAGGTGAATTCACCTCAGCACGGGAACTTGATTAAGCAATGCTTATGTTTGTATCTTGAAACCGACCTGAACTTCGCCATAAAATCACCCGGAGGTCACAGGCAGTCGTAAAGAGACAGGGTTTATTTTTATATTATCTCACCCTTCACAACCCATGCGGTTTATTCCGTATTCAAGAGCGACCTGACTATTGTAAATGATAACGAAGTGGGCTGACCCACCACGTGGAGATTTGTAAGCAGCCGACAGCTGAGGGGCCGTCCATAAATGACGTCACGCACCTAGGGGAGGGGGGCGGGGTCAGACATTTGTGACGATGTGTGGCGAGGGGGGGGTTGAGAAATGTGACGTCACACATGAAAATGCGCAACTTTAAATTAATATAGACAACACGTTCTACTTAATTAAATCGACTTTTTAATAAAAGTTTTCTCCTACAACTTTTTGTGACGCCGTGTGACTTGGGGGGGGGGGGTGGGTTAAAAATCGTCCAAAATCGCGTGACGTCATTTATGGACGGCCCCTGATCTCGAGACGCGTGGTGTTGATTGTAAATGTGGCACAATTATACTAAGGGGCCGTCCATAAATGACCTCACGCGATTTTGGACGATTTTTGACCCCCCCCCCCCCCCCCTCGTCACACAGCGTCACAATAAGTCAGATCCCCCCTCAAATATGACGTCACAAAGCTCTGCCCCCCCCAACCATATTTCCATTTTGAAAATAAAACATGCTTCAAATCGCTTTAGACTATTGTCATTGTAGTGCGTATTTAATGTGACGCTGCACTCTGATGTTCTAGGAGAAAACATTTATAAAAAAAGTCGATTTTATTAAGTAGAACGTGTTGTCTATATTTATTAAAAGTTGCGCATTTTGATGTGACGTCACATTTCTCCCCCCCCCCCCCCTCGTCACACATCGTCACAAATGTCTGACCCCCCCCCCCTAGGTGCGTGACGTCATTTATGGACGGCCCCTAACTCACTAATTTTTATTTTACCAGCTAACCCCCCCCCCCCCCCCCCCACACTGAGCTGTATAACTCTTCGAATGATAACGAAGTGGGCTGATCCATCACGTGGAGATTTGTAAGCAGCCAAAGGGAGTACTAAAAACGAGTGGAGTTGACACAGAATGTGGCACAATCTTTAAAAAAAATAGTCGTCAAGAATTCGTCGCGAATGGCAATCGGGTTAATGAGGTCTTTGTTGTTGCCATGTTGTGAGTGTGGTGAGTGTGGTAGCGCCCTCTTACGGACTAGTTTGGGACATGTTGAAGAAGCGCTGCAAATGAACGGTTACAATTGTAATAAAAGGACTCGAACACTTCTTTCTGTCTTCGTGTCTTTATTCAGGTTCACGTCTTTACCCACACGGCACTCTGTTATAACTCCTGTATTTGTAGCCCCCGGCTATTCACTGCTATTATAGCTTCCTCTCCCCTCTGACTCTCTGCTTCATCTACTGTAACCTCCTCCCTGCAGACTCGCTGCTACCCCTATGCAGACTCCCGCTGCTACCCCTATGTGCAGACCCTCTGGCTGTCACTATATGCAGACCCGCTGCCCACCCTCTCTGTGCAGCCCCGCTGCTGACTGCAGCCTCCTCGCTGCTTCGGGTCGGTCACCGCTGGCCAACGGTGCCGATCCTCGCTCCCCCCGTGTTTGTGGCGATCTCGCCACACCCCGCTTCGCCCTTCGTGGCCTTCCTCTGTTCCTGGTTCCCCGTCACTCCCCTTGCTCTTCCGGTTCCCCTCCTTCTATACTCAACCCCTCTGCCCCCCACGTGACCTAACTCCTCCCCCCCTGACGGCACCTCAGAAGGGCCGTTTACAACCGCATTACATCACCCTCCCCCCTAAAGAAAATCCAGCCGACCTCGGCTGAACTGCAACCTGAAAAGCAATGCGGGTGTAAAGGGCCAACACGCAAAAAGACACGAAGCATTGAAGAACATTATAACAATAACACAACACAACACAATCTAACGAAACGTGAGGGATTTCGAGCGAGTACGGGTAGCCGGGCCGTCCCGGACGGTCGGCGGCCCACCCGCCGAGCGGGAACGTGGAAGGGTTTTAGGGGCGACGGGCGCAAGTTCTTCCGTCGCCATTGGAGGCCCGCCACTGTCCCGCTCGCGTCCAGAAACATCCCGTACTCGCGTCCGCGGAGGGATAGGAAGAGCTGCAGGTCCCGTGGGTTCTGCGGCTCCGGTCGGCGTCCCACAAGCGGAAGGTCCTCCTCCCTGCGCTGTCACGGCCGGCTTGTCTGTGCCGGAGGGTCTTTCTTTGGGACGTCCGCGATCGAGGCCTCCTGCTGGGGCGGCCCCGGAACCCGGGCCCAGCAGTCCCTGGCATAGTGGCCCCGACGGCCGCAACGGAAACAGTCGACGTCGGGTCGGCGCGCAGCAGGCACCCCGTCCCGACGTGGCCGCGCCGGCGGCGGAGCCCGCGGCCCCGGCCCGCTTCGAGCCGGCCACGGAGTGGAGGCGGCCGACAGCTCCTTTGGGCCGGTCGCATCCGGCACGTACACGGCCTTTGTAGGGTCCCACCCTACGGCCCCCCCATCGACGACAGGACCGCCCGTCCACGCCGTGACTTGTTTCCAGCGGCGGAGATTGAACTGGGCGTCCAAACACTTGGCCGCGGTCCGGGACGTGAGTTTCTCGTGACCGCACGCCGGCATAGGAATGCCCAGATCCCGGGATAACTCTAACATCTTCCCCAAGATGAGAGGTTCCAGCAGGTCAGGCTCCGTCTCCGGGTAAGCGGCCATCGCGAGTTCCAGCACGGCGCCCCTGTACGCTACAGGCGACTCCTCCGGTGCGCGTTGCCGCTGCACGAAGCGGCGATGGGCGTCATCCGGTGGCTCGTACGCGTCCGCCATTTCGTCGAACACTCCACGCAATGTTTTCTTCTTCGCAGCTTTTATAGAGCGAAAAAAACGAACAGACTCATCGTCAAGGAGAGTCGGAAGCACCTCCAGCGCCTCGGCGTCCGTCCACCTTGCCGTTCGTACCGCCGCCAAAAATCGACAAGCGAACGCACTCCAATCGCCCCCGATGGAGAACTCCTTAACAGTTGTAAGGTGACGACTGCGGCTCCTTGGCCTGCTTCCGTCCGTCACCGACTCTTCCGGCGGCAAGTTCAGCAAGGCGTCGCAACGCGGTGTTGCCAAGATGGCGGACGATCCTCGTGGCGGCCCCAAAATGGCGGCTTCCCGCCTTCCGTGGTGCGCCACGCCCAAGATGGCGTCTTCACGCCGCGTGGTCGATGGCGGCGCCATCGAAGACGACCCGGGCTCCTGCCGATCACCACCATCACCTACCAACGCCGCCCTTGGCGTGACAAGGTCACACAACTCCGTGATGACGGTTTTTAGGGTCGCCAGTTGCTCCGCCATCCGGGTCCATCTTAAATCTTCGTCCTTCAACGCAGATGGGTCGGACGCAGCGGCAACCTCCTCCACACCCGGGCCCTCACGGATCTCTCCCTCCGCCGAAGTGAAGCCGACCTCAGGAGGAAGATCGTCGTCGTCCGATGATGAAGCCGACGCCGGAGATGGGATATTCTTCTTCCTCAGTTGTTTCGCCATGCCGTTTCACTTCTGACTCCAGTGTAATAAAAGGACTCGAACACTTCTTTCTGTCTTCGTGTCTTTATTCAGGTTCACGTCTTTACCCACACGGCACTCTGTTATAACTCCTGTATTTGTAGCCCCCGGCTATTCACTGCTATTATAGCTTCCTCTCCCCTCTGACTCTCTGCTTCATCTACTGTAACCTCCTCCCTGCAGACTCGCTGCTACCCCTATGCAGACTCCCGCTGCTACCCCTATGTGCAGACCCTCTGGCTGTCACTATATGCAGACCCGCTGCCCACCCTCTCTGTGCAGCCCCGCTGCTGACTGCAGCCTCCTCGCTGCTTCGGGTCGGTCACCGCTGGCCAACGGTGCCGATCCTCGCTCCCCCCGTGTTCGTGGCGATCTCGCCACACCCCGCTTCGCCCTTCGTGGCCTTCCTCTGTTCCTGGTTCCCCGTCACTCCCCTTGCTCTTCCGGTTCCCCTCCTTCTATACTCAACCCCTCTGCCCCCCACGTGACCTAACTCCTCCCCCCCTGACGGCACCTCAGAAGGGCCGTTTACAACCGCATTACACAATGATGCACAAATCAACAGGGCATTGAATGCCAAAACCAAATCAAATAACACGAGCATTGAAATTGCCCAAGTATTTAAAACGATCACGATACCGTGTGCATTGCGGGAATAACTGATAAATAAGCCATATGTTTGGAAAAACAAAACATCCGAGTAAGATTTGGCACGGTGCATAAAATACAGAAATTTATATCTGCTACAAAAGATGTATTAGCGTAGCTATCAACAGAATGTGTGTACAAAATTAACTGCACTTGTGGCAAATGCTATGTTGGGCAAACAGGACGTAAATAACATCAGAGAAATATTAAATACTCCCAAATGCAACTGTCAAGTAGCAGAACACGCGTGCCAACAAGGACACTCAATTGATTTTGATCATTTTGATTTAAAGCTTTCGTGACTGCAGGGATTCATATTCTTGGTTCTTTCGGTAAAGTCACGTAGAAGGGAAATAATAATGTCATTTTTTCTATTTCAATTTTTATTTATTTTATTATTTCCTTTCTACGTGACTTTACCAAAAGAACCAAGAATATGATTTTTTGAATGTTTGAATTTCTGTGCAAAACTAGCTACTACTGGCCAAGACTAATTCGACAATCTATAGAAATTGAAAGAAGTAAAAATAATTTTTGCCGTTCGGATAGCTGCCGACTGAGTGCTGCGTGGAAGCGAATCATCAAATAATACTTTGTTTAAATGCTGCCTATACAGGCCACCATACTTCAATAGGGATTACCGTCGGCACGGCTATTTTAATACACACAATGGACAGGATGGACAAGATCAGAGAGCTCGCATAATGCACATGCGTAATGTACGTTGACTCATTAATACCCCCCCCCCCCCATCATTGCGCAAGAGCGCAGAAGCGTGGCCGCCACATCTACGCCTCTATATAAGGAACGAAACAGGTGGACATCACAAATTTGGCTGTCGCCTGATGAAGCTAGTTGTAATTACTGGCTTGGCTCTCCAACGCACCGGTGTGCTGTACTCGTGGCGAATTGGCACGTTCTGTTTAGGGGCCGTCCATAAATGACGTCACGCGATTTTGGACGATTTTTGACCCCCCCCCCCCCCCTCGTCACAAGGCGTCACAAAAAGTCAGACCCCCCTCAAATATTACGTCACAAGGCTCTGCCCCCCTCCAAAAAAAATAAAACATGCTTCAAATCGCTTTAAACTATTGTCATTGTAGTGCGTATTTAATGTGGCGCTGCACTCTGATGTTGTAGGAGAAAACATTTATATAAAAAAAGTATATTTAATGAAGTAGAACGTATTCTCTATATTTATTTAAAATTGCGCATTTTGATGTGACGTCACATTTCTCAACCCCCCCCCCCTCGTCACACATCGTCACAAATGTCTGACCCCCCCCCCCCTAGGTGCGTGACGTCATTTATGGACGGCCCCTTACGTGGACAACCGTTACTAGTTGGCTGTGTCGGGTGGTGGCGGGATTTACATATGTACGCGATCTAACCCCAAAAAAACCTCTATCATGGGTGATATTGGTCGTGAAAGCCCTCGTGTTGGACTATTATTGCATCGCAGATTAAAGTTTAGTCTCCACAATACGGCCACTCCTCTACTTACGAACGAGTTAGGCTCCAGACGTTTGCTCGTAAGTCGATTCTGTCGGTCGTACAATTTTACTCCTGACAATTCCAAAGGTGTTGTTGTACGGCATCTACACTAAACAAGGGGAATGGCTTTCAAAGTTGAATAGTCTCCTCTAGATGTAGATGCCACTGATTCTTCATGGTCTGTAGATGTAGATCCCACTGGTTCTTTACGCTCTGCAGATGTAGATGCCACTGGTTCTTCCCGTTCTGTAGATGTAAATGCCACTGGTTCTTCACGTTCTGCAGATGTAGATGCCACTGGTTCTTTACGTTCTGCAGATGTAGATGCCACTGGTTCTTCACGTTCTGCAGATGTAGATGCCACTGGTTCTTCTCGTTCTGTAGATGTAGATGCCACTGGTTCTTTACGCTCTGTAGATGCAGATGCTACTGGTTCTTCACGTTCTGCAGATGCAGATGCCACTGGTTCTTCCCGCTCTGTAGATGCAGATGCTACTGGTTCTTCACGCTCTGCAGATGTAGATGCCACTGGTTCTTCACGTTCTGTAGATGTAGATGCCACTGGTTCTTTACGCTCTGCAGATGTAGATGCCACTGGTTCTTCACGTTCTGTAGATGTAGATGCCACTGGTTCTTCACGTTCTGCAGATGTATATGCCACTGGTTCTTTATGCTGTGTAGATGTAAATGCCACTGGTTCTTTACGTTCTGCAGATGTAGATGCCACTGGTTCTTCACGTTCTGCAGATGTAGATGCCACTGGTTCTTCCCGTTCTGTAGATGCAGATGCTACTGGTTCTTCACGCTCTGCAGATGTAGATACCACTGGTTCTTCACGTTCTGCAGATGTAGATGCCACTGGTTCTTTACGCTCTGCAGATGTGGATGCCACTGGTTCTTCACGTTCTGCAGATGTAGATGCCACTGGTTCTTCCCGTTCTGTAGATGCACTTGCTACTGGTTCTTCACGCTCTGCAGATGTAGATACCACTAGTTCTTCACGTTCTGCAGATGTAGATGCCACTGGTTCTTTACGCTCTGCAGATGTAGATGCCACTGGTTCTTCACGTTCTGTAGATGTAGATGCCACTGGTTCTTCACGTCCTGTAGATGTAGATGCCACTGGTTCTTTACGCTCTGCAGATGTAGATGCCACTGGTTCTTCACGTTCTGTAGATGCAGATGCTACTGGTTCTTCACGCTCTGCAGATGTAGATGCCACTGGTTCTTCACGTTCTGTAGATGTAGATGCCACTGGTTCTTTACGCTCTGCAGATGTAGATGCCACTGGTTCTTCACGTTCTGTAGATGTAGATGCCACTGGTTCTTCACGTTCTGCAGATGTATATGCCACTGGTTCTTTATGCTCTGTAGATGTAAATGCCACTGGTTCTTTACGTTCTGCAGATGTAGATGCCACTGGTTCTTCACGTTCTGCAGATGTAGATGCCACTGGTTCTTCCCGTTCTGTAGATGCAGATGCTACTGGTTCTTCACGCTCTGCAGATGTAGATACCACTGGTTCTTCACGTTCTGCAGATGTAGATGCCACTGGTTCTTTACGCTCTGCAGATGTGGATGCCACTGGTTCTTCACGTTCTGCAGATGTAGATGCCACTGGTTCTTCCCGTTCTGTAGATGCACTTGCTACTGGTTCTTCACGCTCTGCAGATGTAGATACCACTAGTTCTTCACGTTCTGCAGATGTAGATGCCACTGGTTCTTTACGCTCTGCAGATGTAGATGCCA
The DNA here is from genome assembly GCF_015708825.2 of Lethenteron reissneri. NCBI lineage: Eukaryota > Metazoa > Chordata > Hyperoartia > Petromyzontiformes > Petromyzontidae > Lethenteron > Lethenteron reissneri. The sequence goes on from NC_083779.1 coordinate 7,837,607, forward strand.
CTGGTTCTTCACGTTCTGTAGATGTAGATGCCACTGGTTCTTCACGTCCTGTAGATGTAGATGCCACTGGTTCTTCACGTCCTGCAGATGTATATGCCACTGGTTCTTCATGTTCTCTAGATGTAGATGCCACTGGTTTTTCACGCTCTGTAGATGTAGATGCCACTGGTTCTTTACGTTCTGCAGATGTAGATGCCACTGGTTCTTCACGTTCTGCAGATGTAGATGCCACTGGTTCTTTACGTTCTGCAGATGTAGATGCCACTGGTTCTTCACGTTCTGTAGATGTAGATGCCACTGGTTCTTTACGCTCTGCAGATGTAGATGCCACTGGTTCTTCACGTTCTGTAGATGTAGATGCCACTGGTTCTTCACGTTCTGTAGCTGTAGATGCCACTGGTTCTTCACGTTCTGCAGATGTATATGCCACTGGTTCTTCATGTTCTCTAGATGTAGATGCCACTGGTTTTTCACGCTCTGTAGATGTAGATGCCACTGGTTCTTCACGTTCTGTAGATGTAGATGCCACTGGTTCTTCATGTTCTGTAGATGTAGATACCACTGGTTCGTCATGTTCTGCAGATGTAGATGCCACTGGTTAGTCATGTTCTGCAGATGTAGATGCCACTGGTTCGTCATGTTCTGCAGATGTAGATGCCACTGGTTATTCACGCTCTGCAGATGTAGATGCAACTGGTACTTCACGTTCTGCAGATGTAGATGCCACTGGTTATTTACGCTCTGCAGATGTAGATGCCACTGGTTCTTCACGTTCTGCAGATGTAGATGCCACTGGTTCTTCCTGTTCTGTAGATGTAGATGCCACTTGTTCTTTATGCTCTGTAGATGCCACTGGTTCTTTACGTTCTGCAGATGTAGATGCCACTGGTTCTTCACGTTCTGCAGATGTAGATGCCACTGGTTCTTCACGTTCTGCAGATGTAGATGCCACTGGTTCTTCCCGTTCTGTAGATGTAGATGCCACTGGTTCTTTACGCTCTGTAGATGCAGATGCTACTGGTTCTTCACGCTCTGCAGATGTAGATGCTACTTTGTTCTTCACGTTCTGCAGATGTAGATGCCACTGGTTCTTTACGTTCTGTAGATGTAGATGCCACTGGTTCTTCACGTTCTGTAGATGTAGATGCCACTGGTTCTTCACGTTCTGGAGATGTAGATGCCACTGTTTCTTCACGCTCTGCAGATGTAGATGCCACTGGTTCTTCACGCTCTGCATATGTAGATGCCACTGGTTCTTCACGTTCTGCAGATGTAGATGCCACTGGTTCTTTACGTTCTGCAGATGTAGATGCCACTGGTTCTTCACGTTTTGTAGATGCCACTGGTTCTTCACCTTCTGCAGATGTAGATGCCACTGGTTCTTCACGTTCTGCAGATGTAGATGGCACTGATTTTTCACGTTCTGTAGATGTAAACGCCACTGGTTCTTCACGTTCTGTAGATGTAGATGCCACTGGTTCTTCACGTTCTGGAGATGTAGATGCCACTGGTTTTTCCTGTTCTGCAGATGTAGATGCCACTGGTTCTTTACGTTCTGCAGATGTAGATGCCACTGGTTCTTCACGTTCTGCAGATGTAGATGCCACTGGTTCTTCACGTTCTGCAGATGTAGATGCCACTGGTTCTTCCCGTTCTGTAGATGTAGATGCCACTGGTTCTTTACACTCTGTAGATGCAGATGCTACTGGTTCTTCACGCTCTGCAGATGTAGATGCTACTTTGTTCTTCACGTTCTGCAGATGTAGATGCCACTGGTTCTTTACGTTCTGTAGATGTAGATGCCACTGGTTCTTCACGTTCTGTAGATGTAGATGCCACTGGTTCTTCACGTTCTGGAGATGTAGATGCCACTGTTTCTTCACGCTCTGCAGATGTAGATGCCACTGGTTCTTCACGCTCTGCATATGTAGATGCCACTGGTTCTTCACGTTCTGCAGATGTAGATGCCACTGGTTCTTTACGTTCTGCAGATGTAGATGCCACTGGTTCTTCACGTTTTGTAGATGCCACTGGTTCTTCACCTTCTGCAGATGTAGATGCCACTGGTTCTTCACGTTCTGCAGATGTAGATGGCACTGATTTTTCACGTTCTGTAGATGTAGACGCCACTGGTTCTTCACGTTCTGTAGATGTAGATGCCACTGGTTCTTCACGTTCTGGAGATGTAGATGCCACTGTTTCTTCACGCTCTGCAGATGTAGATGCCACTGGTTCTTTACGCTCTGCATATGTAGATGCCACTGGTTCTTCACGTTCTGTAGATGTAGATGCCACTGGTTCTTTACGCTCTGTAGATGCAGATGCTACTGGTTCTTCACGCTCTGCAGATGTAGATGCTACTTTGTTCTTCACGTTCTGCAGATGTAGATACCACTGGTTCTTCACGTTCTGTAGATGTAGATGCCACTGGTTCTTCACGTTCTGGAGATGTAGATGCCACTGTTTCTTCACGCTCTGCAGATGTAGATGCCACTGGTTCTTCACGCTCTGCATATGTAGATGCCACTGGTTCTTCACGTTCTGCAGATGTAGATGCCACTGGTTCTTTACGTTCTGCAGATGTAGATGCCACTGGTTCTTCACGTTTTGTAGATGCCACTGGTTCTTCGCCTTCTGCAGATGTAGATGCCACTGGTTCTTCACGTTCTGCAGATGTAGATGGCACTGATTTTTCACGTTCTGTATATGTAGATGCCACTGGTTCTTCACGTTCTGTAGATGTAGATGCCACTGGTTCTTCACGTTCTGGAGATGTAGATGCCACTGTTTCTTCACGCTCTGCAGATGTAGATGCCACTGGTTCTTCACGCTCTGCATATGTAGATGCCACTGGTTCTTCACGTTCTGCAGATGTAGATGCCACTGGTTCTTTACGTTCTGCAGATGTAGATGCCACTGGTTCTTCACGTTTTGTAGATGCCACTGGTTTTTCACGCTCTGCAGATGTAGATGCCACTGGTTATTCACGCTCTGCAGATGTAGATGCAACTGGTACTTCACGTTCTGCAGATGTAGATGCCACTGGTTATTTACGCTCTGCAGATGTAGATGCCACTGGTTCTTCACGTTCTGCAGATGTAGATGCCACTGGTTCTTCCTGTTCTGTAGATGTAGATGCCACTTGTTCTTTATGCTCTGTAGATGCCACTGGTTCTTTACGTTCTGCAGATGTAGATGCCACTGGTTCTTCACGTTCTGCAGATGTAGATGCCACTGGTTCTTCACGTTCTGCAGATGTAGATGGCACTGATTTTTCACGTTCTGTAGATGTAGACGCCACTGGTTCTTCACGTTCTGTAGATGTAGATGCCACTGGTTCTTCACGTTCTCGAGATGTAGATGCCACTGGTTCTTCCTGTTCTGCAGATGTAGATGCCACTGGTTCTTCCTGTTCTGCAGATGTAGATGCCACTGGTTCTTTACGTTCTGCAGATGTAGATGCCACTGGTTCTTCACGTTCTGCAGATGTAGATGCCACTGGTTCTTCACGTTCTGCAGATGTAGATGCCACTGGTTCTTCACGTTCTGCAGATGTAGATGCCACTGGTTCTTTACACTCTGTAGATGCAGATGCTACTGGTTCTTCACGCTCTGCAGATGTAGATGCTACTTTGTTCTTCACGTTCTGCAGATGTAGATGCCACTGGTTCTTTACGTTCTGTAGATGTAGATGCCACTGGTTCTTCACGTTCTGTAGATGTAGATGCCACTGGTTCTTCACGTTCTGGAGATGTAGATGCCACTGTTTCTTCACGCTCTGCAGATGTAGATGCCACTGGTTCTTCACGCTCTGCATATGTAGATGCCACTGGTTCTTCACGTTCTGCAGATGTAGATGCCACTGGTTCTTTACGTTCTGCAGATGTAGATGCCACTGGTTCTTCACGTTTTGTAGATGCCACTGGTTCTTCACCTTCTGCAGATGTAGATGCCACTGGTTCTTCACGTTCTGCAGATGTAGATGGCACTGATTTTTCACGTTCTGTAGATGTAAACGCCACTGGTTCTTCACGTTCTGTAGATGTAGATGCCACTGGTTCTTCACGTTCTGGAGATGTAGATGCCACTGGTTCTTCCTGTTCTGCAGATGTAGATGCCACTGGTTCTTCCTGTTCTGCAGATGTAGATGCCACTGGTTCTTTACGTTCTGCAGATGTAGATGCCACTGGTTCTTCACGTTCTGCAGATGTAGATGCCACTGGTTCTTCCCGTTCTGTAGATGTAGATGCCACTGGTTCTTTACACTCTGTAGATGCAGATGCTACTGGTTCTTCACGCTCTGCAGATGTAGATGCTACTTTGTTCTTCACGTTCTGCAGATGTAGATGCCACTGGTTCTTTACGTTCTGTAGATGTAGATGCCACTGGTTCTTCACGTTCTGTAGATGTAGATGCCACTGGTTCTTCACGTTCTGGAGATGTAGATGCCACTGTTTCTTCACGCTCTGCAGATGTAGATGCCACTGGTTCTTCACGCTCTGCATATGTAGATGCCACTGGTTCTTCACGTTCTGCAGATGTAGATGCCACTGGTTCTTTACGTTCTGCAGATGTAGATGCCACTGGTTCTTCACGTTTTGTAGATGCCACTGGTTCTTCACCTTCTGCAGATGTAGATGCCACTGGTTCTTCACGTTCTGCAGATGTAGATGGCACTGATTTTCACGTTCTGTAGATGTAGACGCCACTGGTTCTTCACGTTCTGTAGATGTAGATGCCACTGGTTCTTCACGTTCTGGAGATGTAGATGCCACTGTTTCTTCACGCTCTGCAGATGTAGATGCCACTGGTTCTTCACGCTCTGCATATGTAGATGCCACTGGTTCTTCACGTTCTGTAGATGTAGATGCCACTGGTTCTTTACGCTCTGTAGATGCAGATGCTACTGGTTCTTCACGCTCTGCAGATGTAGATGCTACTTTGTTCTTCACGTTCTGCAGATGTAGATACCACTGGTTCTTCACGTTCTGTAGATGTAGATGCCACTGGTTCTTCACGTTCTGGAGATGTAGATGCCACTGTTTCTTCACGCTCTGCAGATGTAGATGCCACTGGTTCTTCACGCTCTGCATATGTAGATGCCACTGGTTCTTCACGTTCTGCAGATGTAGATGCCACTGGTTATTTACGTTCTGCAGATGTAGATGCCACTGGTTCTTCACGTTTTGTAGATGCCACTGGTTCTTCACCTTCTGCAGATGTAGATGCCACTGGTTCTTCACGTTCTGCAGATGTAGATGGCACTGATTTTTCACGTTCTGTATATGTAGATGCCACTGGTTCTTCACGTTCTGTAGATGTAGATGCCACTGGTTCTTCACGTTCTGGAGATGTAGATGCCACTGTTTCTTCACGCTCTGCAGATGTAGATGCCACTGGTTCTTCACGCTCTGCATATGTAGATGCCACTGGTTCTTCACGTTCTGCAGATGTAGATGCCACTGGTTCTTTACGTTCTGCAGATGTAGATGCCACTGGTTCTTTACGTTTTGTAGATGCCACTGGTTTTTCACGCTCTGCAGATGTAGATGCCACTGGTTATTCACGCTCTGCAGATGTAGATGCAACTGGTACTTCACGTTCTGCAGATGTAGATGCCACTGGTTATTTACGCTCTGCAGATGTAGATGCTACTGGTTCTTCACGTTCTGCAGATGTAGATGCCACTGGTTCTTCCTGTTCTGTAGATGTAGATGCCACTTGTTCTTTATGCTCTGTAGATGCCACTGGTTCTTTACGTTCTGCAGATGTAGATGCCACTGGTTCTTCACGTTCTGCAGATGTAGATGCCACTGGTTCTTCACGTTCTGCAGATGTAGATGGCACTGATTTTTCACGTTCTGTAGATGTAGACGCCACTGGTTCTTCACGTTCTGTAGATGTAGATGCCACTGGTTCTTCACGTTCTGGAGATGTAGATGCCACTGGTTCTTCCTGTTCTGCAGATGTAGATGCCACTGGTTCTTCCTGTTCTGCAGATGTAGATGCCACTGGTTCTTTACGTTCTGCAGATGTAGATGCCACTGGTTCTTCACGTTCTGCAGATGTAGATGCCACTGGTTCTTCACGTTCTGCAGATGTAGATGCCACTGGTTCTTCACGTTCTGCAGATGTAGATGCCACTGGTTCTTTACACTCTGTAGATGCGGATGCTACTGGTTCTTCACGCTCTGCAGATGTAGATGCTACTTTGTTCTTCACGTTCTGCAGATGTAGATGCCACTGGTTCTTTACGTTCTGTAGATGTAGATGCCACTGGTTCTTCACGTTCTGTAGATGTAGATGCCACTGGTTCTTCACGTTTTGGAGATGTAGATGCCACTGTTTCTTCACGCTCTGCAGATGTAGATGCCACTGGTTCTTCACGCTCTGCATATGTAGATGCCACTGGTTCTTCACGTTCTGCAGATGTAGATGCCACTGGTTCTTTACGTTCTGCAGATGTAGATGCCACTGGTTCTTCACGTTTTGTAGATGCCACTGGTTCTTCACCTTCTGCAGATGTAGATGCCACTGGTTCTTCACGTTCTGCAGATGTAGATGGCACTGATTTTTCACGTTCTGTAGATGTAAACGCCACTGGTTCTTCACGTTCTGTAGATGTAGATGCCACTGGTTCTTCACGTTCTGGAGATGTAGATGCCACTGGTTCTTCCTGTTCTGCAGATGTAGATGCCACTGGTTCTTCCTGTTCTGCAGATGTAGATGCCACTGGTTCTTTACGTTCTGCAGATGTAGATGCCACTGGTTCTTCACGTTCTGCAGATGTAGATGCCACTGGTTCTTCACGTTCTGCAGATGTAGATGCCACTGGTTCTTCCCGTTCTGTAGATGTAGATGCCACTGGTTCTTTACACTCTGTAGATGCAGATGCTACTGGTTCTTCACGCTCTGCAGATGTAGATGCTACTTTGTTCTTCACGTTCTGCAGATGTAGATGCCACTGGTTCTTTACGTTCTGTAGATGTAGATGCCGCTGGTTCTTCACGTTCTGTAGATGTAGATGCCACTGGTTCTTCACGTTCTGGAGATGTAGATCCACTGTCTTCGCTGCAATGTAGCTTGCCATCGTTCTTCACGCTC
>NC_083779.1:7852662-7965717 GCF_015708825.2 Lethenteron reissneri
TGCATATGTAGATGCCACTGGTTCTTCACGTTCTGCAGATGTAGATGCCACTGGTTCTTTACGTTCTGCAGATGTAGATGCCACTGGTTCTTCACGTTTTGTAGATGCCACTGGTTCTTCACCTTCTGCAGATGTAGATGCAACTGGTTCTTCACGTTCTGCAGATGTAGATGGCACTGATTTTTCACGTTCTGTAGATGTAGACGCCACTGGTTCTTCACGTTCTGTAGATGTAGATGCCACTGGTTCTTCACGTTCTGGAGATGTAGATGCCACTGTTTCTTCACGCTCTGCAGATGTAGATGCCACTGGTTCTTCACGCTCTGCATATGTAGATGCCACTGGTTCTTCGCGTTCTGTAGATGTAGATGCCACTGGTTCTTTACGCTCTGTAGATGCAGATGCTACTGGTTCTTCACGCTCTGCAGATGTAGATGCTACTTTGTTCTTCACGTTCTGCAGATGTAGATACCACTGGTTCTTCACGTTCTGTAGATGTAGATGCCACTGGTTCTTCATGTCTGAGATGTAGATGCCACTGTTTCTTCACGCTCTGCAGAGTAGATGCCACTGGTTCTTCACGCTCTGCATATGTAGATGCCACTGGTTCTTCACGTTCTGCAGATGTAGATGCCACTGGTTCTTTACGTTCTGCAGATGTAGATGCCACTGGTTCTTCACGTTTTGTAGATGCCACTGGTTCTTCACCTTCTGCAGATGTAGATGCCACTGGTTCTTCACGTTCTGCAGATGTAGATGGCACTGATTTTTCACGTTCTGTATATGTAGATGCCATGGTTCTTCACGTTCTGTAGATGTAGATGCCACTGGTTCTTCACGTTCTGGAGATGTAGATGCCACTGTTTCTTCACGCTCTGCAGATGTAGATGCCACTGGTTCTTCACGCTCTGCATATGTAGATGCCACTGGTTCTTCACGTTCTGCAGATGTAGATGCCACTGGTTCTTTACGTTCTGCAGATGTAGATTCCACTGGTTCTTCACGTTTTGTAGATGCCACTGGTTTTTCACGCTCTGCAGATGTAGATCCACTGGTTATTCACGCTCTGCAGATGTAGATGCAACTGGTACTTCACGTTCTGCAGATGTAGATGCCACTGGTTATTTACGCTCTGCAGATGTAGATGCCACTGGTTCTTCACGTTCTGCAGATGTAGATGCCACTGGTTCTTCCTGTTCTGTAGATGTAGATGCCACTTGTTCTTTATGCTCTGTAGATGCCACTGGTTCTTTACGTTCTGCAGATGTAGATGCCACTGGTTCTTCACGTTCTGCAGATGTAGACGCCACTGGTTCTTCACGTTCTGTAGATGTAGATGCCTGGTTCTTCACGTTCTGGAGATGTAGATGCCACTGGTTCTTCCTGTTCTGCAGATGTAGATGCCACTGGTTCTTCCTGTTCTGCAGATGTAGATGCCACTGGTTCTTTACGTTCTGCAGATGTAGATGCCACTGGTTCTTCACGTTCTGCAGATGTAGATGCCACTGGTTCTTCACGTTCTGCAGATGTAGATGCCACTGGTTCTTCCCGTTCTGTAGATGTAGATGCCACTGGTTCTTTACACTCTGTAGATGCAGATGCTTACTGGTTCTTCACGCTCTGCAGATGTAGATGCTACTTTGTTCTTCACGTTCTGCAGATGTAGATGCCACTGGTTCTTTACGTTCTGTAGATGTAGATGCACTGGTTCTTCACGTTCTGTAGATGTAGATGCCACTGGTTCTTCACGTTCTGGAGATGTAGATGCCACTGTTTCTTCACGCTCTGCAGATGTAGATGCCACTGGTTCTTCACGCTCTGCATATGTAGATGCCACTGGTTCTTCACGTTCTGCAGATGTAGATGCCACTGGTTCTTTACGTTCTGCAGATGTAGATGCCACTGGTTCTTCACGTTTTTGTAGATGCCACTGGTTTCTTCAACTTCTGCAGATGTAGATGCCACTGGTTCTTCACGTTCTGCAGATGTAGATGGCACTGATTTTTCACGTTCTGTAGATGTAGACGCCACTGGTTCTTCACGTTCTGTAGATGTAGATGCCACTGGTTCTTCACGTTCTGGAGATGTAGATGCCACTGTTTCTTCACGCTCTGCAGATGTAGATGCCACTGGTTCTTCACGCTCTGCATATGTAGATGCCACTGGTTCTTCACGTTCTGTAGATGTAGATGCCACTGGTTCTTTTACGCTCTGTAGATGCAGATCTACTGGTTCTTCACGCTCTGCAGATGTAGATGCTACTTTGTTCTTCACATTCTGCAGATGTAGATACCACTGGTTCTTCACGTTCTGTAGATGTAGATGCCACTGGTTCTTCACGTTCTGGAGATGTAGATGCCACTGTTTCTTCACGCTCTGCAGATGTAGATGCCACTGGTTCTTCACGCTCTGCATATGTAGATGCCACTGGTTCTTCACGTTCTGCAGATGTAGATGCCACTGGTTCTTTACGTTCTGCAGATGTAGATGCCACTGGTTCTTCACGTGTTTTGTAGATGCCACTGGTTCTTCACCTTCTGCAGATGTAGATGACCACTGGTTCTTCAACGTTCTGCAGATGTAGATGCACTGATTTTTCAGCGTTCTGTATATGTAGATGCCACTGGTTCTTCCCGTTCTGTAGATGTAGATGCCACTGGTTCTTTACACTCTGTAGATGCAGATGCTACTGGTTCTTCACGCTCTGCAGATGTAATGCTACTTTGTTCTTCACGTTCTGGGCAGATGTAGATGCCACTGGTTCTTTACGTTCTGTAGATGTAGATGCCACTGGTTCTTCACGTTCTGTAGATGTAGATGCCACTGGTTCTTCACGTTCTGGAGATGTAAGATGCCACTGTTTCTTCACGCTCTGGCAGATGTAGATGCCACTGGTTCTTCACAGCTCTGCATATGTAGATGCCACTGGTTTCTTCAACGTTCTGCAGATGTAGATGCCACTGGTTCTTTACGTTCTGCAGATGTAGATGCCACTGGTTCTTCACGTTTTGTAGATGCCACTGGTTCTTCACCTTCTGCAGATGTAGATGCCACTGGTTCTTCACGTTCTGCAGGATGTAGATGGCACTGATTTTTCACGTTCTGTAGATGTAGACGCCACTGGTTCTTCACGTCTGTAGATGTAGATGCCACTGGTTCTTCACGTTCTGGAGATGTAGATGCCACTGTTTCTTCACGCTCTGCAGATGTAGATGCCACTGTTCTTCACGCTCTGCAGATGTAGATGCCACTGGTTCTTCACGCTCTGCATATGTAGATGCCACTGGTTCTTCACGTTCTGCAGATGTAGATGCCACTGGTTCTTTACGTTTCTGCAGATGTAGATGCCACTGGTTCTTCACGTTTTGTAGATGCCACTGGTTTTTCACGCTCTGCAGATGTAGATGCCACTGGTTATTCACGCTCTGCAGATGTAGATGCAACTGGTCCTTCACGTTCTGCAGATGTAGATGCCACTGGTTATTTACGCTCTGCAGATGTAGATGCCACTGGTTCTTCACGTTCTGCAGATGTAGATGCCACTGGTTCTTCCTGTTCTGTAGATGTAGATGCCACTTGTTCTTTATGCTCTGTAGATGCCACTGGTTCTTTACGTTCTGCAGATGTAGATGCCACTGGTTCTTCACGTTCTGCAGATGTAGATGCCACTGGTTCTTCACGTTCTGCAGATGTAGATGGCACTGATTTTTCACGTTCTGTAAGATGTAGACGCCACTGGTTCTTCACGTTCTGTAGATGTAGATGCCACTGGTTCTTCACGTTCTGGAGATGTAGATGACCACTGGTTCTTCCTGTTCTGCAGATGTAGATGCCACTGGTTTCTTCCTGTTCTGCAGATGTAGATGCCACTGGTTCTTTACGTTCTGCAGATGTAGATGCCACTGGTTCTTCACGTTCTGCAGATGTAGATGCCACTGGTTCTTCACGTTCTGCAGATGTAGATGCCACTGGTTCTTCCCGTTCTGTAGATGTAGATGCCACTGGTTCTTTACACTCTGTAGATGCAGATGCTACTGGTTCTTCACGCTCTGCAGATGTAGATGCTACTTTGTTCTTCACGTTCTGCAGATGTAGATGCCACTGGTTCTTTACGTTCTGTAGATGTAGATGCCACTGGTTCTTCACGTTCTGTAGATGTAGATGCCACTGGTTCTTCACGTTCTGGAGATGTAGATGCCACTGTTTCTTCACGCTCTGCAGATGTAGATGCCACTGGTTCTTCACGCTCTGCATATGTAGATGCCACTGGTTCTTCACGTTCTGCAGATGTAGATGCCACTGGTTCTTTACGTTCTGCAGATGTAGATGCCACTGGTTCTTCACGTTTTGTAGATGCCACTGGTTCTTCACCTTCTGCAGATGTAGATGCCACTGGTTCTTCACGTTCTGCAGATGTAGATGGCACTGATTTTTCACGTTCTGTAGATGTAGACGCCACTGGTTCTTCACGTTCTGTAGATGTAGATGCCACTGGTTCTTCACGTTCTGGAGATGTAGATGCCACTGTTTCTTCACGCTCTGCAGATGTAGATGCCACTGGTTCTTCACGCTCTGCATATGTAGATGCCACTGGTTCTTCACGTTCTGTAGATGTAGATGCCACTGGTTCTTTACGCTCTGTAGATGCAGATGCTACTGGTTCTTCACGCTCTGCAGATGTAGATGCTACTTTGTTCTTCACATTCTGCAGATGTAGATACCACTGGTTCTTCACGTTCTGTAGATGTAGATGCCACTGGTTCTTCACGTTCTGGAGATCTAGATGCCACTGTTTCTTCACGCTCTGCAGATGTAGATGCCACTGGTTCTTCACGCTCTGCATATGTAGATGCCACTGGTTCTTCACGTTCTGCAGATGTAGATGCCACTGGTTCTTTACGTTCTGCAGATGTAGATGCCACTGGTTCTTCACGTTTTGTAGATGCCACTGGTTCTTCACCTTCTGCAGATGTAGATGCCACTGGTTCTTCACGTTCTGCAGATGTAGATGGCACTGATTTTTCACGTTCTGTATATGTAGATGCCACTGGTTCTTCACGTTCTGTAGATGTAGATGCCACTGGTTCTTCACGTTCTGGAGATGTAGATGCCACTGTTTCTTCACGCTCTGCAGATGTAGATGCCACTGGTTTCTTCACGCTCTGCATATGTAGATGCCACTGGTTTTTCACGTTCTGCAGATGTAGATGCCACTGGTTCTTTACGTTCTGCAGATGTAGATGCCACTGGTTCTTCACGTTTTGTAGATGCCACTGGTTCTTCACCTTCTGCAGATGTAGATGCCACTGGTTCTTCACGTTGTGCAGATGTAAATGCCACTGGTTCCTTCACGTTCTGCAGATGTAGATGCCACTGGTTCTTCACGTTCTGCAGATGTAGATGGCACTGATTTTTCACGTTCTGCAGATGTAGATGCCACTGGTTCTTCACGTTCTGCAGATGTAGATGCCACTGGTTCTTCACGTTCTGTAGATGTAGATGCCACTGGTTCTTCACGTTCTGCAGATGTAGATGCCACTGGTTCTTCACGTTCTGTAGATGTAGATGCCACTGGTTCTTCACGTTCTGTAGATGTAGATGCCACTGGTTCTTCACGTTCTGTAGATGCCACTGGTTCTTCACGTTCTGTAGTTGTAGATGCCACTGGTTCTTCACGTTCTGGAGATGTAGATGCCACTGGTTCTTCCTGTTCTGCAGATGTAGATGCCACTGGTTCTTCCTGTTCTGCAGATGTAGATGCCACTGGTTCTTTACGTTCTGCAGATGTAGATGCCACTGGTTCTTCACGTTCTGCAGATGTAGATGCCACTGGTTCTTCACGTTCTGCAGATGTAGATGGCACTGATTTTTCACGTTCTGTAGATGTAGACGCCACTGGTTCTTCACGTTCTGTAGATGTAGATGCCACTGGTTCTTCACGTTCTGGAGATGTAGATGCCACTGGTTCTTCCTGTTCTGCAGATGTAGATGCCACTGGTTCTTCCTGTTCTGCAGATGTAGATGCCACTGGTTCTTTACGTTCTGCAGATGTAGATGCCACTGGTTCTTCACGTTCTGCAGATGTAGATGCCACTGGTTCTTCACGTTCTGCAGATGTAGATGCCACTGGTTCTTCCCGTTCTGTAGATGTAGATGCCACTGGTTCTTTACACTCTGTAGATGCAGATGCTACTGGTTCTTCACGCTCTGCAGATGTAGATGCTACTTTGTTCTTCACGTTCTGCAGATGTAGATGCCACTGGTTCTTTACGTTCTGTAGATGTAGATGCCACTGGTTCTTCACGTTCTGTAGATGTAGATGCCACTGGTTCTTCACGTTCTGGAGATGTAGATGCCACTGTTTCTTCACGCTCTGCAGATGTAGATGCCACTGGTTCTTCACGCTCTGCATATGTAGATGCCACTGGTTCTTCACGTTCTGCAGATGTAGATGCCACTGGTTCTTTACGTTCTGCAGATGTAGATGCCACTGGTTCTTCACGTTTTGTAGATGCCACTGGTTCTTCACCTTCTGCAGATGTAGATGCCACTGGTTCTTCACGTTCTGCAGATGTAGATGGCACTGATTTTTCACGTTCTGTAGATGTAGACGCCACTGGTTCTTCACGTTCTGTAGATGTAGATGCCACTGGTTCTTCACGTTCTGGAGATGTAGATGCCACTGTTTCTTCACGCTCTGCAGATGTAGATGCCACTGGTTCTTCACGCTCTGCATATGTAGATGCCACTGGTTCTTCACGTTCTGTAGATGTAGATGCCACTGGTTCTTTACGCTCTGTAGATGCAGATGCTACTGGTTCTTCACGCTCTGCAGATGTAGATGCTACTTTGTTCTTCACATTCTGCAGATGTAGATACCACTGGTTCTTCACGTTCTGTAGATGTAGATGCCACTGGTTCTTCACGTTCTGGAGATGTAGATGCCACTGTTTCTTCACGCTCTGCAGATGTAGATGCCACTGGTTCTTCACGCTCTGCATATGTAGATGCCACTGGTTCTTCACGTTCTGCAGATGTAGATGCCACTGGTTCTTTACGTTCTGCAGATGTAGATGCCACTGGTTCTTCACGTTTTGTAGATGCCACTGGTTCTTCACCTTCTGCAGATGTAGATGCCACTGGTTCTTCACGTTCTGCAGATGTAGATGGCACTGATTTTTCACGTTCTGTATATGTAGATGCCACTGGTTCTTCACGTTCTGTAGATGTAGATGCCACTGGTTCTTCACGTTCTGGAGATGTAGATGCCACTGTTTCTTCACGCTCTGCAGATGTAGATGCCACTGGTTCTTCACGCTCTGCATATGTAGATGCCACTGGTTTTTCACGTTCTGCAGATGTAGATGCCACTGGTTCTTTACGTTCTGCAGATGTAGATGCCACTGGTTCTTCACGTTTTGTAGATGCCACTGGTTCTTCACCTTCTGCAGATGTAGATGCCACTGGTTCTTCACGTTGTGCAGATGTAAATGCCACTGGTTCCTTCACGTTCTGCAGATGTAGATGCCACTGGTTCTTCCCGTTCTGCAGATGTAGATGGCACTGATTTTTCACGTTCTGCAGATGTAGATGCCACTGGTTCTTCACGTTCTGCAGATGTAGATGCCACTGGTTCTTCACGTTCTGTAGATGTAGATGCCACTGGTTCTTCACGTTCTGCAGATGTAGATGCCACTGGTTCTTCACGTTCTGTAGATATAGATGCCACTGGTTCTTCACGTTCTGTAGATGTAGATGCCACTGGTTCTTCACGTTCTGTAGATGCCACTGGTTCTTCACGTTCTGTAGTTGTAGATGCCACTGGTTCTTCACGTTCTGCAGATGTAGATGCCACTGGTTCTTCACGTTCTGCAGATGTAGATGCCACTGGTTCTTCACGTTCTGTAGTTGTATATTCCACTGGTTCTTCCGGTTCTGCAGATGTAGATGCCACTGGTTCTTCATGTTCTGGAGATGTAGATGCCACTGGTTCTTCATGTTCTACAGTCGCGACAGTTCCCCTCACCACGTCTTACCCCGTCTCAACCCCCCGAGCCACCACCTCCGTCGCCGCCTTGCTCCCCCATGGACCCCGCTGGCACTGAGGTTCACGGCAGTCTCTTAACTCCCAACCCCCACCCCACGCCCGTGACGCGAGCGGAGTTGGACTGGAGCAAAATCCATCTCGTGTACTGGAGGCGTCATTGTGAGCATGGTGGAGAGGAGGGGGGGGGTAGTAACGCCCCGCCCGAAGTGGACAACTTTGTTAATTTATTTTCAGTCATTTACAGGTGCGATGACACACTTAGTCTTCAGATGGTTTCTTTATTGTAGAGAGACACGTTCACGCGAACAAGCAGAGACCCCCACTGCAACAGCCCCGAGTCTCCCGTGCATCTCCCTTTTACATACGGACCGAGGCCACGCCCCCCTTTCCGAACCTTCTCACTGACTCTAGAACGCTCGCTCCC
This sequence comes from Lethenteron reissneri, assembly GCF_015708825.2. Classification (NCBI taxonomy): domain Eukaryota; kingdom Metazoa; phylum Chordata; class Hyperoartia; order Petromyzontiformes; family Petromyzontidae; genus Lethenteron; species Lethenteron reissneri. The sequence goes on from NC_083779.1 coordinate 7,861,134, forward strand.
CCAGCAGACTCTACCGCCCTCTTCTGTCACCTGGCCACGCTCCCATTCTCGATCATTCCCGTAGCCACGAGTCCACTCACACCGCAGGCTGACTCCCCTGTCATTACCTCCCTTGGCCACTAGTGCATTCACACTGCAGGCTGACTCCCCTGCCATTACCTCCCGTGGCCACTAGGCCATTCGCACTGCAGGCTGACTCCCCTGTCGTTACCTCCCGTGGCCACGAGTCCATTCGTACTGTAGGCTGACTCCCCTGTCATTACCTCCCGTGGCCACTAGTCCATTCGCGCTGCAGGCTGACTCCCCTGTCATTACCTCCCGTGGCCACCAGTCCATTCGCACTGCAGGCTGACTCCACTGTCATTACCTCCCGTGGCCACTAGTCCATTCGTACTGCAGGCTGACTCCCCTGTCATTACCTCACGTGGCCACTAGTCCATTCGCACTGCAGGCTGACTCCCCTGTCATTACCTCCCGTGGCCACTAGTCCATTCGCACTGCAGGCTGACTCCCCTGTCGTTACCTTCCGTGGCCACTAGTCCATTCGCACTGCAGGCTGACTCCCCTGTCATTACCTCCCGCGGCCACTAGTCCATTCGTACTGCAGGCTGACTCCCCTGTCGTTACCTTCCGTGGCCACTAGTCCATTCGCACTGCAGGCTGACTCCACTGCCATTACCTGCCGTGGCCACCAGTCCATTCGCACTGCAGGCTGACTCCACTGTCATTACCTCCCGTGGCCACTAGTCCATTCGTACTGCAGGCTGACTCCCCTGTCATTACCTCACGTGGCCACTAGTCCATTCATACTGCAGGCTGACTCTCCTGTCATTACCTCTCATGGCCACTAGTCCATTCGTACTGCAGGCTGACTCCCCTGTCATTACCTCCCGTGGCCACTAGTGCATTCACACTGCAGGCTGACTCCCCTGTCATTATCTCCCGTGCCACGAGTCCATTCATACTGCAGGCTGACTCCCCTGTCATTACCTCACGTGGCCACGAGTCCATTCATACTGCAGGCTGACTCCCCTGTCATTACCTCACGCGGCCACTAGTCCATTCGTACTGCAGGCTGACTCCACTGTCATTACCTCCCGTGGCCACTAGTCCATTCGCACTGCAGGCTGACTCCCCTGTCGTTACCTTCCGTGGCCACTAGTCCATTCGCACTGCAGGCTGACTCCACTGTCATTACCTCCCGTGGCCACCAGTCCATTCGTACTGCAGGCTGACTCCCCTGTCGTTACCTTCCGTGGCCACTAGTCCATTCGCAATGCAGGCTGACTCCACTGTCATTACCTCCCGTGGCCACTAGTCCATTCGTACTGCCGGCTGACTCCCCTGTCCTTACCTTCCGTGGTCGCTAGTCCATTCGCAATGCAGGCTGACTCCACTGTCATTACCTCCCGTGGCCACTAGTCCATTCGTACTGCAGGCTGCCTCCCCTGTCATTACACAGGTAAGATTTAAAAATTGATCATATGCACCCCCCAAAACCAAAAAATCATAATGTTAGGGGAGAAAACGAACCCTTGCCCGCCCACCACCTCCCCACATATAGAAGTCAAACTCCGCCTTTGATCGCGAGATGTGCGATTCGAATCAACGGCGCGTCTGTGATTTTTGTTCACCCTTTCTGAACTTTGCACCCTCCTATGGTGCGTGTGTTGTATCGTGTTGTTGCGGTAACGGCTCTGACAAGAGCTTCCTCGCTCATCGGATTCCTCCTCCTCCGGTGTGAATAAAAATTGTGATATGTTCGAGCCGAGCATGATATTGAGCTTGGATGGTGCGACTACTCCGTGTGAAACAGGTGTTATAGGCTTCCTGCTGAGGATGGGAGGGGGCTAGGTGGGGGGGGGGGGGCTAGGTGGATGGGTGGGCAGCAGAGGGGAATTACGTTGTTGTGCTATGCTGCTGTGCTTCCGTGTGGCAGGGGTTAGTTGGTGATGCGTGGATTTTCGTGTCACGCGCTCTGCAGGTGAGTTGCTTTCTCACCTTACCTCACCCACCACCCCCCTCCTCCCCACCTCCAAAACGTCACGCGCCATGCAGGTAAATTCCCTAACCCCCCCACCCACTACCCACGCACCCCTCCCCTCACCACCCACTCCTTTAGTCACGCGGCATGCAGGTAAATACCCCCTCTCCTCTTCCTCCCCCCGTAACTTCCCACGCATCATTCCCCTTCACCCCCCCCCCTTCTCTCTCAGCCCCACCTCTTACATTTAATATCACGAACCGCCCAGGTACCGTTTAGGGTGTTCACGAAGTTCCTTTGCGTGACACAAAGAAAGAGAAATGTTGTACCCCCCTCTCTCTCTCCCTCCCGGCTGGAGCACGCCATGTACCACACACGTGTCGGTGATGTGTAGCGCGTCTTCTTCGAGCGCTGGGGAGCCGGAAAAGCCCCTCTCTGCACCAGCGTGGACGGCACCTCGTGGTGTTCACCTTCTGAAGCGCTCGCTCGTCACCGTGGCGTGCGCGATGACCACCACAACCACCACCACCACCATCACAACCACCACGACAACAACCACCACAACCACCACCACAACCACCACCACAACCACCACAACCACCACCACAACCACCACCACCACAACCACCACAACCACCACCACAACCACCACCATTACAACCACAACCACCACAACCACCACAACCACCATCACCACAACCACCACCACCACCACAACCACCACCACCACCACGTGACTTTTCTTTAGTGTTGTGCGCGGTGATTTTAGCGCCACAGCGCGTGGATTTGTAGCGTTTGTTTTCATTTGTTTGCTGGTGACTTTGTGTGTTTCATATCGAAATCGCCTCCAGTGCTGTTGCTGCTGGCGGCAATAAAAGTTGTTTAAAAGTCAAAAGTCTCTTACTCTCTCTCCCCCTCTCTCTCCTTTTCTTTTTTCGACCAGCTCTGCGTGATGCTCTCCCACTCTCTTTTTAAATCCTTTATATTAAGTTCACTTGCTTGCTTGCTTGTGCGCTTACGACCGTGCAAATCTTTCGGTCGTTTTTTAACCCACTTCCCGTGATCCAATCGAGCTGACATTTTGCACACAGACTCGTTGTGCGTGACACTTTTTAGGAAAAAAATTTTCACTAACAATCATATATTTTTCCTAAACACAGAAAATTATTCTGGATGTGTGTCAACACACTATAAAAATGGAACTCTTACTCAAGAAAAACACAAATGAATAAAAAAATAAAACGCGATGCCACGCATATAAAGGATTTATAGTGAAAAACTTTGTTTTTACGGGTTAATTTTTATTTTTTTACGACAAGATGAAACAAGAAGATGCTCGATGTAGTCCGCACTTTGCTTCGTTCATCATTTCGGTTTTTTTGTTTTTGTTGTACGCGGCACAACTGCAACAGCGGCGGTTTCGCCGCAGCTGCGTGTCTTTTGGATTTCCGCGATATTTTGTGGAACTTACAAGTAAAAGGTGCGCTTTTTAATTTTTAACTTCCTCTGAAGAGGATCGTCACGTGATTCTGTGGATGTCGTTGATGATGATGATGCTGTTGTTGTTGCTGCCAGGTCTGGGCTTTCGGGGGCAGTCCACATCAGTTCAGATCTTCCCCCAAAATTATGATTCAAATCATGTCCCGGTGCCCCATCCTGCTAAGGGGACTTTGTGGGCCACTCTCTGTGTGCCCCCCCCCCCCCACTAGTCTCCTCCACCCTCCCCCCCTGGCTAAAGCTACGAGTTGGGCCCCCTTTTGACAATAAAAAAAAAAACATTTTGTTCCTGGGTAGTAAGTGTTATTTCCTAATTGATCATGCCTCAAAAGTACAGAAAGCTGCTATTATTCCCCGAAAACTTTGCTTTTGTGACCAGGACAGTGATTATTTTTAGATTTACCTATTTTCAATGAGAAAACGTGGTGTGCATTTGTGTCATTCCTTCACGTAAAGTCCTGGCCACAAAAAAAAGTTTGTGGGGGAATAATAACAGCCACTTTCTATACTTTTGAGGCATGAGCAATTAGAAAATAACACTTACTACCCAGGGACAAAAATCGTGTTACATCGTGAATTTTCAACAACAGCGTCAACCAACTTCATGCGTTACACGTTCGAGGCTGTGAGCGCACCGACGATGCCACTGGGGGGGGGGAGGAAGAGGAGGCCGCGAGATGAAATCGCCTCTCGGTGCGACCTTGCGAGACAAATCGCGCAGTAGGAGCCTCACCTGGACGATTACGTCACCACCCACCGAGCTGATAATGTCGACACTACGCCACTGCGCCCACGCTCCTACACACTTCTCACGAACCCCTCCCGTCATCCTCCCTCCCCTTATCCTCCCTCCCTCCCCCTCCACCCAACGAGATGTCACGAGTCGCCCAGCTGACTTCAGCTCTGTCTGTGAAGTGTGAGTGAGTGAGAGAGGTGCGCGACTCGATTCACCTTGCAGTCGGGCACACGTGCAAGTCCTCCCGGGTGTCGGGCTCTGCAGGTGAGAAACTCTCTCTACATTTCTCTGTCTCTCTCCATCTCTCTCTCCATCTCCCACTCTCTCTGGACCAGCGTGGACGGCACCCTCGTGTTCACCTTCTGAAGCGTTCGCTCGTCACCGTGGCGTGCGCGATGACCACCACCGCCACCACCACCACGTGGCTTTTCTTTCGTGTTGTGCGCGCTGCATTTAGCGCCACAGCGCGTGGATTTACAGCGTTTGTTTTCATTTGTTTGCTGGTGACTTTGTGTATTTCGTATCGGAATCGCCTCCAGTGCAGTTGCTGCTGGCGGCAATAGAAGTTGTTTCAAAAGTCAAAAAGTCTCTCCATCTCCCACTCTCTCTGTCTGTGCGAACGAAAGTGTTCGTGGTTTGCGAAGTAATGAACGCGGTGGTTAAGGGTGCTTGTTCTGTGTGTTGTTGCTAATTTGCATGCGCGCTGAACGCCGCTCAGTGATTGATTGCCCGATGGGTCACTCCGGCTCTCTCTGTGTGCGCGTGCGATTCGGGGTTTTAATTCGTCACCATTGTCACCGTCATCATAATCATCGCCCACGGTCACTCCACTGCTGGATGGAGGCCTCCCCACGCCATCATCAGCCACGGTCAATTCCCAAAGCCGCTGCCACCTCTTCACGATCACGAGATGCTAATGATCATGCAGCTGATTGCATCCTTCCCTCTCCCCTTGTGTTTACACCGGAACAACGAACTTGTGCGTGTTTGTGTTTGCCGTAGAGCACAATGAGTGTGTGTACAGCACTATACATGAGTATTGGTTTGTGGTTACTTATTTAACGTCCGGCACACGATTGCCCAGTGAGCATACCGACGTTGCAATGTGCTTGGAAGCGTCGGCCCAGCGGGTGTCCCCAGACATTCCACGCTGACCCGAGTGGAAGGGTCAAACCGGCGTGGAAAGCTACCGGGCCACTGATTATTCTTCTTAATCTGGGGGGTGCACGCACCACCACCTCCTCCTGAGTTGTGCGAGATGCCCTTTTACGGGGGTTTGAGGCATGGCCAGATATTAGTTTGTAGAAGGTAAATAATTGAAAACACTAAATTAAGCACGGTGCATGTAAGTAATTAAATAATACAAATTAAACATAATAAATAATTCTCACGACGTTTCGGCCACAGCGCAAGCAGCCGTCCTCAGGTGAAGAACAGGTCTGTCGGAAAGACAGCGTCTGAATGAAACACCACCAGGCTTGGCAGCGTACACCTGGTGGTGTTCATTCAGACGCTGTCTTTCCGACAGACCTGTTCTTCACCTGAGGACGGCTGCTTGCGTTGTGGCCGAAACGTCGTGAGAATTATTTTATTATGTTTAATTTTTATTATTTTATTATTTCCCTTCTACGTGACTTTACCGAAAGAACCAAGAAGATAAATCCCTGCAGTCACGAAAGCTTTAAATCGAAATTTAAATGCACGTAAGGTTCAACTTAATTTTGTTTCATTCACATTATAAACAACTTAAACAATTGAGAAGCAAAGGGGTGGAACGCTGCAGGAAAGTTGAAGAACCACTGGACCAGGCTGATTGACTAACACATTTACTGTATATAGGTGGAAACTCAATGTTTGGCCGTCCTGATTATTCAAATTAGTTGTGTGGGGGTTGACTTAGCCCATCATACATCGTGCGGGGATGGTTGATAAAATAGGTTCCACTTCATGCCCCATGGATGGACTCGCCCCCGCCATAGGAACGTGAACTTTCCGGATTTGGTTTAGAGCTGCAACCAGCACGGCGGGAGATGAGAATGGCCGCATCAATGCTCACTTGGGCACGTGTTTAAAGTATTTGGGCTCCGGCTATAAAATTTCCACGTGACGATGATGATGATGAGCCCACTTCGTTGAGATATCATTTGCGATAGCCGGATCGCTTCTGAACAATAAAGAGCTCTTACACAGCAGCTCAGTGAGGGGGAGGGGGGAGAGCCTTACCCGGTAAAAATACAAAATCTTTTTTTTTATGAATATAATGTCGTGAAAAAAAACATCACTGAGGCCCTGAATTCACCCCCCCCCCCCCGTCTCTGTCTCCGTGGACGCAGCAGTGAAGTGAGAGAGCGAGGTTCGTCCGAAGGACGTCATGGGCAACTGCTGCTCCTGCTGCCCTTCGTGGTGCTCCTGCCCTGCGGGCGACGGCTATGAACCACTTCCCGGCGAAAACGTGAGTAGTGTCACCGCGCGAACTTTTTACCGTATCATCGGGATTAAACTAAAACTAATCTTTTTTAAACTTTCATTCAAAGACGCTCCCGGGAACAACTGGCCGGCGAGATCGTGAGTAGAGTCACCGCGCGTACTTTTACCATATCATCGGTATTAAACAAAAAAACTTAACTTTTCAAAACTATCATTCTGTAATGTGTTGCCTCCACAGACGTATACTGTGGAGGCAACACATTTATTCAGTTCCAAAACACGGGGTAACTTCCCCTAAACAGAATAACAACCTAAGGTGGTGACCACCCGGCTAACTACACTAGTTACCACGTGACTGCTACTACGGACCGTGACCAACGACTTGGGCCCGGGTCCACGTGTTGGAGACTCGTTGAACGGAGATCATAGATTAAGGGTTTCTTCCAGGATGAACAACAACCCTGGTCCCTCCTGGGACCCGGCTTTTATTCTCTGTGGCATGGCCGGCTCCGCCCTTGGCCACGTCCACCTTCTAGAAACCTCAGGAAGGATCTGGGTCCCAATCACGTGACTCCCCTAGCTCCCTCTTGGGGCCCCTCTGTAAACTTAACCGGTCACGTGTCCTCCCGGGTCAATCAGACTGCCATGGCCTCACACTATCCTTCGGTTGGCACCCACACACCCTGTCCTGTAGGGTCAGCACTGCACTTAACGCGTGGTGCCATCCAGCGCTATTATTCAGCGCACGCCTTGCCCCTCTAGGGCCGGTACTGCACCCACAGCATGGTGACATCCAACGATGTCACTACATCACCCCTCCCCCCTTCGTAAAACTCAGCCGTCCCGGCTGTAAATTCCCCCTCAGCAAAACAAGGCCCCTTAGTGTGCCTCAACAAATAAATACCCCATCCCATATCGACAATATCTACAATATATATATACCGTGATGAACGGGGAAAGGGAACAGAAGTACAGAATGAACAATAGACAAAAACACAACAGAAAAGAGAAGGGAAGAGAGAGATAAGAAAGGAAGAGAAAAACACGCGGTAACACACAAAACCTCGGGACCCCCTCCAGCACCAGCATCACCCACCCTCACCGTGTAGCAACACCCGCAAGCACAATAAAGACCAGGTTCAGCCAATGACCAATACGACATGAAGGGTGCGACAACCAACTGACGGCGTGGGAGTGTGTGTGTGGGAGTCACGAAAACTGAACAATCTTGGAACGAGTCCTTGTGGCCGGGTCCCCAGGCGAAGTGAGCGTAAGCTCCCTGAGGGTCCCGGGGGGGGGGATTTGAAAATGTTCTGACGAGCCCGGCTCCTCACGAAGAGCAGTCGGCCGGGCAGACGGGCCCTCCGCTCCCGAAGATTTCGGAAACGGTGCAGGCGGTGGCTTGGGGGAAGTTAAACGCGCGGAACCTGAGGACACATAACTCCCCTGAGGACCAACCTCAGTGGGTACACACCTCAGCTTGCCCGATACACCCGACACTCAGCCCCTGTGTAGTGGAGATGAGATGAATTCACGTGGCGCGATGAAAGGTTTTAGGCCACAGTTGCAGCACACGAAGAGCTCACTCCCAGGATGGAGGAGAGGTCTTCCGCCGTCGATGTTGTTCATCCCATCGCACCATGCCGTCTCCCCGCCAGCCTCCGCTTTGAGCCGAAGCACAGGCTTGGACGGGCTCCACGTCTTCGGGTGTATCACGTGTTTCACGAGGCGCGACGTGGTGGGCAGTGGCGGGAAGTTTACAAATCCATTGTTGTACCGCACTTTCTATGCCCTCGCGTCTATGCCGCCCACCTTCACCAACACGCATGACGTACATTTTTGCACATGTTTGGAACGAGATACATTTACTCTGAGGTGAATTCACCGCCGAGGTGAATTCACCTCAGCACGGGAACTTGATTAAGCAATGCTTATGTTTGTATCTTGAAACCGACCTGAACTTCGCCATAAAATCACCCGGAGGTCACAGGCAGTCGTAAAGAGACAGGGTTTATTTTTATATTATCTCACCCTTCACAACCCATGCGGTTTATTCCGTATTCTTGTACGGTGGAAATTGAGTTTTCAAGTCCATACGGCCTACAGCCGTTTCAATACGGGGCAAAATTTAGTTTGTATCTATTTGTTTGTGTTTCTCCCTTGTGATGGGACTTTGTGTAGGATGAACGTTGATATTTATAAGGGGCACGGGCTGACCAATAAGGTTTGAGTTGGTCTGTAATAAGGTAGGGCACTGATAAGGAGTTTCCAGCTATGCATTTGTTAAATATTGTTTACATATCTGGGAAAGAACATCACCGCCAGGCCGTCATTGCCGCGTGATAATAAAACATTTGTTAAAAATGCAACAACAGGGAAGTGAAAAAAAGAAAACTCTCCCGCCAAACCCGCCCTTGCCCAGCCGGTCCCGCGGGTTTTTGTTGTTGTTGTAGAAGCAATGGACGTCGTCAATGGCTTCCTGATATGAGGATGTGTCTAAATGAGTCAAACAATGATTTATTCCAAGGTGTGTCTGTAAGCAAATCGTTTGGTTATTGACGCTGCTGCTGCAGTAATGCACAACCTCAAATAATAACAACCAAACTCAGCACATTATATACTGTCTTTAATTTTTTTTAAGCCACACATTGTTAGTGAGGAGTGTGTATTGTTATGCCATACCTGTCAACCCATTCGGTTTACCCGTACTCTTGTACAGAGTTTTCAGTTGCATACGGCGAACAGCCAGACAGGCAAAGAAAATGTCTATTTGTGTGTTTCTCTCTTGTGATTGGAATTTGTAGGATGAACGTTGAGCTTTATAAGGGGCACAGGGTGACCAATAACGTCTGAATTGGTCTGTAATAAGGTAGGGCACTGATAAGGAGTTGACAGGTTTGTGTTATGCACAGTAATCATCCCAACCGAGCGCTAAGCAGGCTCAAACACAGCTTAGCTCCCGAGATCTGACGAAAAATGTTTTGCGATTAAACGGACAGAGACTCATCTCGTGATCAGAGATGGTACCGACGCCCCTTGCACAACTGCACATCAGAAGAGCGGCAAGACGTTTCGCTCTCTTCGCACCCCCCCCCTCCCCTCTCAGGCTGCGGGAAACTTGAATCGTCAGCGCAATGTTTGTCCGCGTAGTTTTGACAAGCGTGAAAAATACATTTCATTCATGTTGTATTCGCCTTGTCAAACATTCCATTCCTCGTAAGAACGTATTAACAATTGCGACATTGGTGACTTCCCCCCCCCCTCCGCCTCCCAGAATGAAGGTCACCCTCGTCAAACACCTGGTGGGGCCCACAACGAGTTCCCAGCCCCTGAGCCCCGGGACACGGGTCTCCCCGGCCCCCCAGTCGCGGCCTTCCCAGCCCCTGAGCCCCGGGACACGGGTCTCCCCGGCCCCCCAGTCGCGGCCTTCCCAGCCCCTGAGCCCCGGGACACGGGTCTCCCCGGCCCCCCAGTCGCGGCCTTCCCAGCCCCTGAGCCCCGGGACACGGGTCTCCCCGGCCTCCCAGTCGCGGCCTTCCCAGCCCCTGAGCCCCGGGACACGGGTCTCCCCGGCCTCCCAGTCGCGGCCTTCCCAGCCCCTGAGCCCCGGGACACGGGTCTCCCCGGCCCCCCAGTCGCGGCCTTCCCAGCCCCTGAGCCCCGGGACACGGGTCTCCCCGGCCTCCCAGTCGCGGCCTTCCCAGCCCCTGAGCCCCGGGACACGGGTCTCCCCGGCCCCCCAATCGCGGCCTTCCCAGCCCCTGAGCCCCGGGACACGGGTCTCCCCGGCCTCCCAGTCGCGGCCTTCCCAGCCCCTGAGCCCCGGGACACGGGTCTCCCCGGCCTCCCAGTCGCGGCCTTCCCAGCCCCTGAGCCCTGGGACACGGGTCTCCCCGGCCTCCCAATCGCGGCCTTCCCAGCCCCTGAGCCCTGGGACACGGGTCTCCCCGGCCCCCCAATCGCGGCCTCTGTCCGGCCAGGGCCCTCCAGTCAGGACGAGGTTCCCCCGGTAATCGTGCAGCAGCCTGACACCCCCTCCGCCAGCGGGCAGCGCCCCTCGCTGGGAATCTTCGACTTGACCCCTCAAGACCCCTCCGTGGGGGGCCCGTCACCACCGCCGCCACCGCCGGCCTTCATACCTGGGATGGCACCGACGCTCGCGAGGCCCCTGTGGCTAAAGGAAAAGAAGCCGTACAACAAGAAGGGGGCGACGGAGCGAGTGAGGTGCAAGACGGTGAGTCCCGCGACGTGTGGGCTCATTCACTCGTCCGTTCAGTTATCCGATAACTCAGTTATTCGGCGATTCATGCAGTTAGTCTGTCATTGGTGCAGTTATTCAGTCATGCTTTGGTGTTCAGTCAGGTGTATTTGTGTGTTCGCGTTTTTACGTGTTGGAGTTTGTGTGTTAATGCATCAGTGTGTGTGTGTTGAGGTATTGGTGTGTGTTGATATATTGGTGTGTGTAGTGATTTATTGGTGTGCGTTGATGGTGTGTTGATGCATCGGTGTGTGTGTGTTGATGTAGATCGTACCGAGTGACATAAAGAAGGAGAGCCTATGGAGCAGCGCGAACGAGAAACAATTCGAAAACTCCGACCTCAAGGACCGGCTCCTGCGGACCTTTGCAGGTCAGAGCCGTTGATTAGAAGTCAAGGGGCCACGAGGTCACCAGTTAACGTTGTGATGAGGCCATTGTGTCACCCGTTCATGGGATCTCGCGGTCACGGTTTTCCGCGCGCGAATCGTACTCGCATTGCCACGGGGCAATTTCTCGCGGGTTCATGGTGTCGTGGAATCGTGAGGTCAACGGTTCCCTCTGCTGCTGTTGTTGCAGCCAAGACATCGCTGGGAGTGCCCATATTCCAGCCATCCTCAAGTGGATCTTCGCCACTGCCATCTCCGTCCGGAAGCCCCAGTGAGGGATCCGTCTTCAGCACACAATTATTACAAAATCTCGGTGAGAGAAGCCGCTGTTATTATTATTTGTTTCCGCTTGCCTTGCCCAGGAAAAGCCACACTGAGAATCGGGATTCGTTTTCAGGAGGGTCCTGCAAAGTTTTAACAGGAAGGGGTGAAGTCGCCTGCTCTGTGTGTCATCCAAATGTAGTCGTTTGATTTTTCAACATTGGGGGATCTCTTCGTTCGTTCGTTTATCAATCCGCTCGTCCTGATGAGGGTCGCGACAGCAGTGTGTTGAATAGGGCGGTCCAGACGTCCCTTTACCTGGCTAAAGACTCGAGCTCTTCATGGGGAATTCCCAGGCGTTCCCAGGCCAGCCGAGCGACATCGTCCTGGGCTGGCTAAAATTTCAGGAGTCTATCGCTATGCATGGAAAGGCAGAAAATAGTTTAACATCAACCGAGGCAAGAAGAGAAGTGAGAAAGACGTTTTGAAAATAACTAAAGAGAGAAAATCTAGATTTGAAGATTTCGTGACTGCAGGGATCATACTCTTTGGTTCTTTCGGTAAAGTCGAGATTTTGAACGTGACTTTACCAAAAAAAACAAAGAGTAAAGAGAGAAAGCCATTTTAAACAGATTCGTTTCCTTAGTCGAGATTTGAAGATGTGCAAGTGTCGCTGAAGTCCCTTTAGGTGCCGCAATGGCAAAGGCGTCGTCACCCCAAAGTGTGAAGCCTGGAGACCCGTGGTGACAGTGAGCAACGCACAATCCGAGGATCTTAATGATCATGATGGAATAAAATGACTGAAAGAGGTCCCGCCTCAACTGACTGGGGATCTGGTTTTGTGAGGGGGGTTTTAGCTATGGGAGGAAATTGGAAAACCCTGAGGAAACCCATTGCAGTACAGGGGGAGAAAATACAAACTCCATACAGAGAGTTGCCTGAGATGGGAATCGAACCCAGGCGATTTTTACTGCGAGGCACAGGTGTTACGACTGTGCCACCTCCCGGCCACCCACAGACCCATAACCCCACAACCCTCTCTCTTGTGTAAGGCTGCATGAACAATAGCTTACAGTAAGTCACCATGCCAGATTAGTTTACCCAGGAAATGGTTTGAGTTGATGTGCGTTCTATTGGGTGCTACGGTCTCGTCCACCGCGAAACCAAACATGAACGTAATCGGCCAAACATCCACAATTATCTGAAGATTCAACCCAATGGAATGATCTCCCATACAAGGTCAAAGATTCCCTCGTGAAGCTTTAACAGAATGTAGGAGAAAGTGCAATTTGTTTTTGCCAGACTCAAACTGACAACGAGTGTTGAGATTCAATGAGTCTTCTTACCTGACCCCCCTATCCCCCCCCCCCCCCACCCTGCCCTGGAACCACCATACACACAGAAATCTTGAGAAAATCGGTGAAGGTGTCGGACAACGATTTCATAAAAGCCATCCTGACGGGTGACATGGCCTTCCTCTCCGGGATTAAAAACTTTCAGGTAAACCGAGCGGTGGTGGTGAGTTGGTGTGGTCTGCTGGTGCATCATATGAGCCAGTTTGACCCGCTTGTTGTCATGATCTCTGGCCATCTGGAACGCTCTTCCTTCGAATATTAGGAAGCCACGAGAGCTATGCACTTTTAAATCTATATTGAAAACTAATTTCTTTCGAACTGCTTTCTGTGTTTAGTTTGTTGTCCATCCGCCACAGCTCCGATTAGCACGGTTGGCTACGTATGGTGGAAAATAAGTTCAACATACATATCGATCCTGACTGAACTGGTGTAGCTGCTGTGGTCGTTGTGTTAGTGTGACCTCATCTGTTGGTGTGACCTCATCTGTTGGTTTGGCCCACGTGTTGGTGTGGCCTTCCGTGTCGGCGTTGTGGCCTGGGTAATGGCCTGCGTGGCCCGAGTGATGATGGCGCGCGTCGCTTTGTGCTCTCGCAGGGCCTGATAGAGAAGTTGCAGAGCGTAACAGAGAAGCAGAAGAAGGCGCTGCAAGATAAGCAGGGCAACGGAGCTCCGCTGCAGAAGATGGAGTTCTTCTATTTGCAGGTAACCCTCGCCCACCCCTTACCCCGCATTCCCTGCACAAATAAAAAAAACTAAACAAAAACAACAGACCAGCATGTTTATAGTTTTTTGGTAATTCCCCCCAAGTTTATCGCGGTTGCGCCAGCAGCTTCGCGTTATCACGAGACGGAAGTATCCTTTCGTGACACACGCGCAGAGCGGCGTGACCCTGTGTGGCGTCACAGGGAACACAGCTCGTGGGAAGCGGATATCACAGAGCTACCTCTGAGACCCCTTCCTTAAGTGACCCTCTGGTCCAGATAGCAGAGGGCAGCGCTTTCCAAAGCGCCGCCACCGTACGAGAGTGAATGTTCATTGCAAGGCGGTCGACTTAAGATATATCATTGTCCAGAGCTGGAATTTGCAAAAGATTTGAGTGCAGAAGTAGATTTCACATGATCAGGGTCTTGTGAAGTCGTTGGTGACCGGGCTGAGACCATCAACTCACGACACTTGAGAACCTGGTTTAATGACAGGCGATTGAAACCTGGATTTTAACCCAGTTTTTCATTGGTGCTGATTCAGTGTTTCTGACCTCTAAGCCACCCAGCGCCAGACGTTATCACTCACCATTGGAAACGACTGAGGGCGGCCACTTAACCAATCAACGGGCATCTAGGCAAGCCTAGAGGCCCAGCCACCAACACCCGAAGTAAACATCGACGCAGCGACACGGCGATTCTTCGCAGAGCCCAGTTTAGAAGCGGCGAGTCGGTGGCGTAGCCAGAGAGTGCGCAGGCGGTGCAACTGCACCGGGGCCCATGGTCCTGAGAGGCCTGGGTGCTGAGCTACATGTGTGTGTGACCTCGTGGCGGCGTGCGTGTGCGTCCCTGTGTATGTGCTGCTCGTGTCTCTGTACTCGTGCCGCGCGTGTCTCTGTGACCCCGTGGTTGTGCCGCGTGCCTCTGTGACCCCGTGGTTGTATCTCTGTGGCCGTGTGACCTCAGCTCGTGGAAGAGGGCCACCTGTCGGAGCGCCTGCGCTGCCTGCGCTTCCACTTCACCCGCGCCGAGGTGCTCGACCAGGCTCGGAATGAGCAGGAGGTCGTGCTCGCGGCCCTGAGCGCGGTCGTCTCTAGCCAAGGCCTGGCCCAGCTGGCCCAGCTGCTCCTCTTCATCCTCAACTTCCTGAACGAGGGCCCCACCTCGGCGCCTGCCTACGGAATCAACCTCTGCGACATCGACAAGGTCCCACGCGGGGGGCGGGGGGTGGGGGTGGGGGGTCATGGGTTGGCGGAGTCTCAGAACACTTTGCAATGAATGCACAACACTTGGTATATATGAAACATAACATATTCATTTTAAATAACAGAGATGCTGAGCCGGCACCGCCGAGACCCTGAGTTCAAATTCACGTTTTGACCGGCCAACTGCAGCAATTAAACTCGGTTCTTAAATGTTTGTTGGAAAACGGACCGCAGAAAGTGGATATCACAGAACCTCTAAACCGTCGTGGAATTCGGGTCCCGTTTGACGTCAGGTTGCGGGTGCTGTTGGCGGTCCTGTGATTCAAGTTGGTTTCACGATCTGCCCCTTTAACACCGGCCGGGACCAATAACAGAACAGAGTGGCAGCCAATTAGGGTTAGGCCATAGGATGGTTTACGGAGGCCTTCATCCAGCAGTGGATTGATTACGATACTGCTGCTGCTGTTGACGGTCCTCTTCAACTGATTCAAAGATTGGTTCTCTCCTTCGCACAAATTCAATGAGGCTCGTTCATATACAATCTAACGAAGCATACAATACGCCTCCTTGCCATGTCTGTCTCTCCACACACACAAAAAACAAACTTATGGGAAGGAGGCTGTATTGTCGGCACTCCCTCAGGGCAGCAGTGGACGGAGCACGGCTCTGCCTCACTCTCACTCACCCGTCTCTTGCTCGCGGTCACGTGACGCACTTCAACCAATCCGGGGGCGTACATGTTTGGGAGGGGCGCACCTCTGGTTGGCTGCTTGCTCGCGGTCACGTGACGCACTTCGATCAATCCGTGCCGCATTAATCACAGAGTCACAGAATGTCAGAGCTGGGTGTTTGTATATTAGTATCATTTCGTCAACGGTAACCAACGTTGTAAACTCATACGTATATTCAAGGCCTTAAATGGACCGACATTCGTGACCTCCTTCAGTCGTATTATTCCATCGGATTGTGCGATGCTCACTGTCACCACGGGTCTCCAGGCTTGACACTTGGGGGTGACGACGCCTTTGCCATTCGGTAAAGTCACGTTCAAAATCTCGACTTTACCGAAAGAACCAAAGAGTATGGATCCCTGCAGTCACGAAAACTTCAAATCTAGATTTTCTCTCTTTCGTTATTTTCAAAACGTCTTTCTCACTTCTCTTCTTCCCTCGGTTGATGTTAAACTATTTTCCGCCTTTCCATGCATAGTGCCCTAAGAACGATTGTTTAAGGGCTCTTAATGGATTTAAAACACGTTCCTTCGGAGTGGGCAGGTAGGAACTTGGTTGCACAGCGCATTCGTGCACGACAGACAAATATGCACGACAGACAGACAAATAATCCCTGGTGGGCAGTGTGGAACATATTGTTCCTACCTGTATTATTATTATTACATGCTCGTGATCTGGACCGCAAAGACGACCGCATGGTGGCGTTCTCAATTTGAACGATGCCACAGGGTCAACAACAACAAGGTTTACTTGATAGCAGGCCAACAATGCCCATGAACGCGTTCCATGTCCATAATAGAGGTGTTTTGGGTTAGATCGCGTAAATATAAATGTTGTTAACCCGCCAACACCCAACACAGCCAATTAGTAAGGTTTGTCACGTAAACAGAACCTGCCAATTCGTTACGAGTGTTTTGTTTACGTGAGAAACATTACTAATTGGTTGTGTCAGGTGGTGGCGGGTTTAACGACGCATTTATATTTATGCGATCTAACCCATAAAAAAACTTCTTATGGATAATATTGGTTGCGACAGCCTACCTGTTAAACTGCGTTCAGTCTCATAGTCCCACTCCCTGGTCTCCGTGACCTATGCCACGTTTTCCTTCTGCCCCAAAATATATATTTTTTATATCTCTAATTTTTGTAAAGCATCCTGAGCCGCAATTTTTTGTTACACGTCGCTACGTATATGCACATTACCGTACAGTGTGTACGATTGAGATTGTGAATTGGAGCAGGTGCTAACTTGCCGGTGCTGTCGCCCCAACAGATCAACTCCGTCAAGATGACGGATCCCGCTGAGAGCGGCACCCTCCTGGACCTGGTGGTCAGAGAATGCCAGAAATCCCACCCCGACATCCTCAACATCATCACGGAGCTCGAGCCTGTTGACAAAGCCACAAGAGGTGCCCGACGGGCCTACCTGCACGCCGCCACAACAGCCTAGGACTCGCCTACTGCTTTGCTAATCATCTAGATCTCTGGCCCACCATCTCCCTCTACCACCAATCCATTTGCCTCTCGGTCATGTACGTCTCTGGTTCACGAGCCCACTCGCCCGTTGATCCACCGCTGTGATGCTAGCTCGCTCGCGAAAGGCTTCAGTGTCGACGAGGCTTCGGTGAAGTGACGTTTGTTTACGTTTCGCTTTTCGTTTCACTGTGAGAGCGTGGTCGTGCCACCCGGCGTCGAGCGGGGGGTGGCAGGGGTCTCGGTGTTCATCCGTCTCGCGGGGGGGAAGGCGGTAACGGAAGTTTTGACGACGTTGCGACGATGCCGTTTTCTTTTTCACAGTCGACGACGAGAATCTGACATCGGTGATCCGGTCTCTCCGGGCGGACATCACGAAACTGGAAGGCGACCTCAACTCATTACCGGACACCGAGCCCCACGGATTGTTCTCCAAAACGATGCAAATATCCTTCTCAACGGATTGGTTCGGGTGGTGTGACATTAGATATCCTTGGAAGTTCCAGTAAATGTATGTTGAACTTCTTTCGCACCGTACGTAGCCAACCGTGCTATTCGGAGGTGCGCGGCATGGAGCCGTTGGAGCCTCAGCACTTTCAGTGCAAGCAGCGATTGATTGATCCAAGTCGATTCTTATGCCCACGATGTGTTCACAGAATGGGTCTCACACACACACACACCACACTCTGTTCACGACGTTTGTTTACGAATGTTTGCGAGCCCTCTGCTGGGCCGGTGCCGCACGTGACCGTTTAACCGTCGACGTAGGTGTCCCCCACGCGCGTTGCCGATCGTTGACCCCCGTGTGACCCTTAACCCCGTGGCACCCGCTGCTTCAGGAGTGGACGCAGAAAGTGGAGCTGCTGGAAAGGGGCGAGAGCGAGATCGGGGCCGAGTGGGAGAGGCTGAGGGTGAAGTTCAGCCTGAAGGGAGAGACGCCCAAGCTGCTCCTCTCCAGCCTCGCCACGTTCCGCGGGGACTTCAAGGTGCGTGGACACTTCACTCGCCTCCCCCAATCCCTCCACGCCCTCCCCTGCATGAGCCAAGCGTTGGGCTATGGCCAGTTCTGCCAGCGCCGGCTGCACACAGGATTCCGCGGGGAAAAGCTGATGGCCGCTGACAGGACGGCACTTGCGTTCAGCTTGTGCTGCGCAGGAACAGCTGCCGCCAGGGGGTCCCCTTGGCCGGACCGCAGCAGCAGGGCATTGAAACGGTTAGTCTATGGGGAGTTTTAGTCTATGGGTAGTGTTAGTCTATGGGCAGTGTTAGTCTATGGGCAGTGTTAGTCTATGGGCAGTGTTGAGTCTATGGGCAGTGTTGAGTCTATGGGCAGTGTTGAGTCTATGGGCTGTGTTGAATCTATGGGCAGTGTTAGTCTATAGGCAGTGTTGAATCTATGGGCAGTGTTAGTCTATGGGCAGTGTTGAGTCTATGGGTAGTGTTGAGTCTATGGGTAGTGTTAGTCTATGGGTAGTGTTAGTCTGTGGGTAGTGTTAGTCTATGGGCAGTGTTAGTCTATGGGCAGTGTTAGTCTATGGGCAGTGTTGAGTCTATGGGCAGTGTTGAGTCTATGGGTAGTGTGAGTCTATGGGTAGTGTTAGTCTGTGGCTAGTGTTAGTCTATGGGCAGTGTTAGTCTATGGGCAGTGTTAGTCTATGGGCAGTGTTGAGTCTATGGACAGTGTTAGTCTATGGGCAGTGTTGAGTCTATGGGCAGTGTTAGTCTATGGGCAGTGTTAGCCTATGGGCAGTGTTAGCTTATGGGCAGTGTTAGTCTATGGGCAGTGTTAGTCTATGGGCAGTGTTCAGTCTATGGGCAGTGTTGAGTCTTTGGGCAGTGTTAGTCTATGGGCAGTGTTAGTCTATGGGCAGTGTTAGTCTATGGGCAGTGTTGAGTCTATGGGTATTGTTGAGTCTATGGGCAGTTCTGAGTCCATGGGCAGTGTTAGTCTATGGGCAGTGTTAGTCTATGGGCAGTGTTAGTCTATGGGCAGTGTTAGTCTATGGGCAGTGCTGAGTCTATGGGCAGTGTTGAGTCTATGGGCAGTGTTAGCCTATGGGCAGTGTTAGTCTATGAGCAGTGTGAGTCTATGGGCAGTGTGAGTCTATGGGCAGTATTGAGTCTATGGGCAGTGTTAGTCTATTGGCAGTGCTAGTCTATGGGCAGTGTGAATCTATGGGCAGTGTGAGTATATGGGCAGTGTGAGTCTATGGGTAGTGTTGAGTCTATGGGCAGTGTGAGTCTATGGGTAGTGTTGAGTCTATGGGCAGTATTGAGTCTATGGGCAGTGTTGAGTCTATTGGCAGTATTGAGTCTATGGGCAGTGTTAGTCTATTGGCAGTGCTAGTCTATGGGCAGTGCTGAGTCTATGGGTATTGTTGAGTCTATGGGTATTGTTGAGTCTATGGGCAGTGCTGAGTCCATGGGCAGTGTTAGTCTATGGGCAGTGTTAGTCTATGGGCAGTGTTAGTCTATGGGCTGTGTTAGTCTATGGGCAGTGTTTAGTCTATGGGCAGTGTTAGTCTATGGGCAGTGTTAGTCTATTGGCAGTGTTAGTCTATGGGCAGTGTTAGTCTTTGAGCAGTGTGAGTCTATGGGCAGTGTTAGTCTTTGAGCAGTGTGAGTCTATGGGTAGTGTTGAGTCTATGGGCAGTGTGAGTCTATGGGCAGTATTGAGTCTATGGGTAGTGTTGAGTCTATGGGCAGTGTGAGTCTGTGGGTAGTGTTGAGTCTATGGGCAGTGTTGAGTCTATGGGCAGTGTTGAGTCTATGGGCAGTATTGAGTCTATGGGCAGTACGTGTGTATGTTGATCCTCTCTCGCACCGCACGTAGCCAACCCGTGCTAATCGGCGGTGCACCGGGGCGGTGGCGCCGATCAGCGGCACCGCGTTCGAACCGCTCGCGGAGAGGTTCGCGGTTGGAACTCGGCAGGCCACAGAAGTTGTTTGGCGCAAACAAAGTAGTCACCGCCCGCTTCGCACTTTCACGCTCACGATGCTGTGATGTCGTTCGTAAAGGGGAACCGTGACATTTGCGCACCACCGGCGTCATTGAGGAAATTGGACAGGACTGAGTCCCCTGGAAAATACTCGATTGGGATGACGCACAGCAACGTCGTCCCCTCCCCCTCCTGGTGAAGCTGCTGCAGGCTCTAGCTGCGAAACGTTTGCGATAGCCTTGCGCCGTAGGAACGATGGCACGATAATATACCGGATGTTTCATTGCTATCGGAACACATTTTAGACCCATGAGATCAAATGGGACCTCTGGACGAATGCTTTCCAGTGGCAATCGTTTAAGGAGCAGAAGGGACGCCCTGCAACCGTTTTCGCCTCCTCTGGGTCTCATCGGCACTGTCAGGCAACTGCCTGCCGGGCTGGCAGACGTTACGGACGAGAAGAACCCTCCATGAACACCCCAGTCTCGTTGCGTGCAGCACATCACAAATTTGCCAGCAGAGGGCACGAGGCCTCCATGTCAGGGAGCTGACCTCGCCGCGTTGGCAGCGGCCGCAAAAGCACGAATAACAAGCTGACACATTCATCACTCACACCGTGTGTGGGTGTGTGTGGTCTTACAATTATGGGGAGCGGCAGTGCAGCCCGGGTCCCCCGAGTTCGATTTCCCGCTATTGGCCAACGCCGGTGACGAGTGCGGTGGGAAAACGTCACCACTGGGGAGACAAAGGCGGCCGAGCGTGGTGCTGGCTACCCACCCCCTTGTGTGCCGTGCCAGCCTTCATAGGTGCTCGCGAACAGCACTTGCCATAACAGTCTGTTAAAAGCTATACGGGGCTTATTTGTCTTATGGGAGCGGTGGCTTTGATCCCGGCGACCCAAGTTCGATTCCCACTCACGACCATCATAGCAGTGATTAATATTTTAATCGGTCCTAGGTCTCCCCTAGGTCGACTCAGCCTCAAAATGAGTACCTGGTGCGGTGTGTAAAACATCGCCACTGGGGGGCCAAAGGCGGCCGGGCGTGGTGCTGGCCACCCACCCCCTTGTGTGCTGTGCCGGCCTTCATAGGTGCTCGCTAACAGCACTTGCCACCCACAGTCTAAGGTAGGGGTGGGGAACCTTTTTTCTGCCAAGGACCATTTGGATATTTAGAACATCATTCGCGGGCCATACAAAATTATCAACTTTAAAATGTGCCTGTTATATTTAGTCAAACATTTCATTAACTAACCCTTAATGTGATGGCTGGAACTGCTTCTCTTTGGCGAGGCGTGTGATGTTAGCTGGTATTGATGATGTTGCTGCTACTCGCAACTGCTTTTCCAGGTTTGCTCCTAGATTTATTGAATTTCGAGTCCCGCCTGCGGTTGCCTTGGCAGGGCCAGAGGAAATGATTTTGCGGGCCGGACGTTCCCCACCCCTGGTCTAAGGCTAAATCAGGGATCTTTGTCTTCGCTATCTTAAAATTAATCATATATAACGGGTGACGTTTCGTGCATTGACCCTTCTCCAGACCAGAGAGGTGCGTGAAATCATGATGGCGGCGATCGCATTGGTGGCGTTTGTGACTCCTCCGCCCGTGTCTTTTTACACGGTTTCATTTAACTCACTCTGTCTGTTGTCGTTGTTGTATCCTCAAATCTTGTAACTCAATTTTAACCCACTTCCCAATGTGCTATCGACTGCAAACTTGGTATACTTATGTCATACTGATGACAATACTATATTCTATCATAAAAAATTAAAAAGATATATTTTAAACATTCTTTTTTATATGTTATGTTTCGGCTTGGGTCTAATTGTCCACGGTCCCTTACGTTGTGGCAAGCTTCGGGGCCACTTCTTCCATGACTCGTACATTTCATAAAAGCGTGTTTGTAAAAAATCGTTTATAAATATAACTTTTTTATTTCAGAAAATCATGGACAAGGGGAACCGTCGGAGCTTGCGGAGAAAGTCCTTCAACGACTTGTACGATGTCGCCGCCCGGTCGGGCCCCGTACACCCTCTCAACAGACGCTAAAAACCGAATATTGACACGCGCGCTGACATTGACGATGGCGGGGCCTTGGCCTTAGCCATCGGCAGGAGCACCCATCGCGGTCGCGATTCGCGTCAGACAGAGCCGCCCCTATTCCGTTGCCCCGAGGTCTCCCTGAAGCGCTTCACGTCGCGTCTCATCTCGACACATTTCAAACGCCACCGCCCCCCCCCGTCCCCCTAGTGGCACGAGGTGACTGGGCTCCTGGCCTACAAAACGTGGCAACATTCCTCCCCATAGATGGGGGGGGGGGGGGGGGTGAGGGGGGGCAGGGAAGGCGACGATTGCCGAGTGTAATCCCAGTTGGGCCTGGCTCAAGACTGGCACGTTTAGTGTCTCCTTGTCGGAGTGTGCGGGACTATTGGGGGCACTTAAACTATTAAAATATATATTTTTTTATTTTACCAGGTAAAGCCCACTGAGCTGAGCAGCTCTTTTTCAGAAGCGGCCTGGCCACAAACGATAGCTCAACAAAATGGCGTATCGTGTGGAAATGTACAGCAACCAAATACTATAAACGCACGTTTCTAAACCCACGACCTCCTGCATACCAGGCGAGGTAGTTAACATCTCCTAGCCACCGTGGTGATGATGAGAGAGAGATTTTCCCCAAGGCCCTGCACGCCCCTCGGTCTGGCCCTACCAGTGGCCCCCCTGTGATGTTTATCCTCTGGACGGACAATGTGGCCTAATGACACTGCGGTGTTGTCTGCTCGCCCCGGAGAATCTCTGCTGAACGCGAAACACATTTCTGAACTTTATATGAAGCAGCAGCGCTTCCCAACACTTTGCGTGTCGATCACCTGCCCCCCCCCCCCCGTCTCAGCCAGACCCAACCTATCGACTGAACGCCGTGCCCCGACCGCCGTTCTGCTCTTTGTATTTTTTTACGAGCCGAAATTTTGTTTTTAGTAATAAAATAAAAAAAGTTATTCAATGTCCGCTGTGTGCATTCGTAAAGATAAAAGTGCAAGTCGGTGTGAACGCGAGCGCACGAGCAGAGGGGCCGCGGGTGGCCAGGGCCTGCCAAGGGCACGGATGTCGCGCAATTCTGCACGGCGGGTCGGTGCAGGGCAAAGGGCTCTGTCAGCGAACTGCATCGCGGCTCTTGAAATGTTTAAGGGGTTTTTTTTATTCATGGAGGGAAAAAATTGTTTTTCTTGTTATTTTGGTTGCTGACTCTTGGCCATGGAAGTCCAGTTCACCATGGAAGTCCAGTTCACCATGGAAGTCCAGTTCACCATGGAAGTCCAGTTCACCATGGAAGTCCAATCTACCGTGGGAGTCCAGTTCACCATGGAAGTCCAGTTCACCATGGGAGTCCAGTTTACCATGGAAGTCGAGTTCACCATGGAAGTCCAATCTACCGTGGAAGTCCAGTTCACCATGGAAGTCCAGTTCACCATGGAAGTCCAGTTCACCATGGAAGTTCAGTTCACCATGGAAGTCCAATCTACCGTGGAAGTCCAGTTCACCATGGAAGTCTAGTTCACCATGGGAGTCTAGTTCACCATGGAAGTCTAGTTCACCATGGAAGTCCAATCTACCATGGAAGTCTAGTTTACCATGGGAGTCCAGTTCACCATGGAAGTCCAGTTCACCATGGGAGTCTAGTTCACCATGGGAGTCCAGTTCACCATGGGAGTCTAGTTCACCATGGGAGTCCAGTTCACCATGGAAGTCCAGTTCACCATGGGAGTCTAGTTCACCATGGGAGTCCAGTTCACCATGGAAGTCCAGTTCACCATGGGAGTCCAGTTCACCATGGTAGTCCAGTTTACCATGGGAGTCTAGTTCACCATGGGAGTCCAGTTCACCATGGAAGTCCAGTTCACCATGGGAGTCCAGTTCACCATGGTAGTCCAGTTTACCATGGGAGTCTAGTTCACCATGGGAGTCCAGTTCACCATGGGAGTCCAGTTCACCATGGTAGTCCAGTTTACCATGGGAGTCTAGTTCACCATGGTAGTCCAGTTTACCATGGGAGTCCACTTTACCATGGGAGTCCAGTTCACCATGGAAGTCGAGTTCACCATGGAAGTCCACTTTACCATGGGAGTCCAGTTCACCATGGAAGCCCAGTTCACCATGGTAGTCCATTTCACCATGGGAGTCCAGTTCACCATGGAAGTCCAGTTTACCATGGGAGTCCAGTTCACCATGGAAATCCAGTTTACCATGGAAGCCCACTTTACCATGGGAGTCCAGTTTACCATGGAAGCCCACTTCACCATGGAAATCCAGTTTACCATGGGCAGGGTTCGGCAACGTGCGGCTCCGAGGCTATTTAAGGGACCACCACAGTGCACTGCTGCTGTTGTTTCTTTTTACTTACCGAAATCGAAACACGTGTAGTAGCTACACGTGTAGTAGTTACTACACATGTAGCTACACGTGTAGTAGCTACAACACGTACAGTAGCTACACGTGTAGTAGCTACTACATATGTACAGGGGTAGTAGCTACTACATGTGTAGTAGCTACACGTGCAGTTGCTACAACACGTGTAGTAGCTACATAAGTAGTAGCTACAACACGTGTAGCTGCTACACGTGTTGTAGCTACACGTGTAGTAGCTACACGCCCGGGCAACTTTGTCTTCTCAGTGGTGATGTTTTCACACGCCCCACCTGGTACTCATTTGAGGCCGAGTCGACCTAGGGGAGGCCCGGCACCGGTTCAGATAATCGTCACCGTTGTTGTGCCGTGAGCGGGAATGGAACCCGAGTCACCGGGTTCGTAGCGCAGCGTAGTGCTAACCGCTGCACCACCGCTCCCCACTCACACACACACAGACACACACACACGCGCGCAGAGATGCTGGAGATGACACCGGTTGAGTCTTCCACCTTCAAAAATCCCGAATCCACACACTTGAACAAGTTACCTGGCGATGCTGCTGCTGTTGTGGCGATGGCAGCGGTGCCCGAGCGCAGACGACAACAGCAACAACAACAACAAAACACTCAACACGTTCCGCGTCAATAACACTGTGGCTTTAAAAGAGCAGGAAATATACAGACGACGTTTCGGGCAATGACCCTTCTTCATAGCAGATACAAATGTTGATCCACGTGACTTTTTCCACACTCTGGGAAACGGCATTCCCAGATAAATGTCATTCCCAGAGTTCGTGCCGACCGTCCAAACCTCCACCCGCGCGCTGTCCACAACACGACACAATCATTGGCGTCGTTCTGGAGAACATAAATAACGAAGTACAAAAGCTGTCCCGTCTCCTTCACACATCTGAACCCTCCGCATATGAAGCCACCAAAGTCACCCAAATACCCGCACGCAGGGCTCAATCTCTGATTGGTTGAGAGCCACGACCGAGAACCAATGAACGCACGCAGAGGACAGAACGCGACCCCAGAACAAGATCCCTACGGATCACGTGTCCTTTACATGTAAACTTATATCTGTGGAAAAAAAACCACATCGTCGCCACCGTTTTGCTCTCAATTGAATTAATGCGGTGTGTTTGTCCGACATAATGCACGGTGGGGTGTGTGGGGGGGAGGATTATTGCAGGAGGCTCTTCGTGGAGGACATCTAAAATCGACGTTCACCGACCAGTCGCGTGGACCCAGGATCGAATCGACCCCTCCAGGGGGCCCCAAGTCGTCCAGTGCGTCTCGACCTCTCGACCTCTTGACCTCTCCACCGCGACCATGACCCCCCCCCCCCCACCCGGCGCGGTCTCCACGTAGGGAAACGCCGCGGCTCTCAACACGCCGATTCATTTTTCTTCTTCCGCGAGCCCGGACGCTTGTTTTTGTCCATGACTTTCTGAAATATAAACGGGGGGGGGAGGCGGGTGGAGTGGGTGGGGATGAAGACGCAAAAAGCCACCGGAGACAATCGGCGTCACCGCGGAGGAGCTGAACGCGCGTGTGGCCCCGCCTCGTGATGCCTCGTACGGTGCTTTTTCTGCAATATTTTGCCGTTTTCTTTTCTTGGATTTTCTGTTTGCACTTAGTCACTTTAAGATGTTTTCTTGTTCATGTTTTTGTTTTCTGTTTGTTGCGGTTGCACCCGATTCAAGAGCCGAATGACTCACAGGGCTATACCTAATACATGAACTTGAAACTTGAACTTTAAACTCATCCACAACAGGTTCCAGAGCTCTGCTGCTGTGGTCCGGTCTGGACGATTTTTGTCCCCCCCCACCCATCGTCACACGGCGTCACAAAAAGTCAGACCCCCCCCCCTCAAATATGACGTCACAAAGCTCTGCCCCCCCTCCCCGCCCGATAAAAATAAAACATGCTTCAAATCGCTTTCAACTATTGTCATTGTGGTGCGTATTTAATGTGCCGCTGCACTCTGATGTTGTATGAGAAAACAATTATCAAAAAGTCTATTTAATTAAGTAGAATGTGTTGTCTATCTATATATATAAAATCGTTCATGTCTGTCTGTCTGTGTGTGTGTGTGTGGACTTTGGCCCATACGCACTTTCATTGGACGGCGGTTGCCCCTGGCAACGGCTAGCCACGCCTTCGCCGCTTTCATTGGACCTGGCAACGGCTAGCCACGCCTTCGCCAAGGGCTGCAGTTTCATTGGACGGCGGTTGCCCCTGCCAACGGCTAGCCACGCCTTCGCCACTTTCATAAGCTCCGTATTTAATTAAATAATAGCCATTACACAGTATTGTTGGAGCGCTAGGGGGGGGGGGAAGGAACGCCACCCGTACCCTGCCTCTTCCAAGCCGACAATTTTAGGCGAGGCCGCAGGCTTTGCACGCTACTAGGCCTCGACACCCACCACGCCACTCTGAGGTAAATTCATCAAAGTTTTTCCTACTCTTCACTACACCCCCACCACAATGTGTGCTATTAATATTACTTTTAAACCCAACGCGCCAACAATCGATTACTTTAATGTTCACTGTACAAATACTCATTAAGCTGGGTGAGCGTACTGCCAGTCTATCATGTACACTGTAGCCTGCTTATTAAGCTCGGTGAGCGTACTGCCACTCTATCATGTACACTCTAGCCTGCTTATGAAGCTGAGTGCGTGTACTGGCAGTCTATAATGTGGACTCTTGCCTGGTTATTATAATCGATTCTTTATATGTTCTTTGTACAAACAGTCATTAAGCTGCTTGAGCGACCCCAGTTCGATTCCAACTCACGCCCACCACCGCTGACGATTATTTGAAACGGACCTGGCCCTCCCCTAGGTCCACTCAGCCTCAAAAGCGTAACTGCTGTCGTGTGTGAACATCGTCACTGGGGAGACAAAGGCGGCGGGGCATCGTGGATCCAAGTCCCGGGCGAAGCCGGGTCATGTGTATGTGTGTTTGTGTTTATGTGTATGTCTGTGTGTCTCTATGTATGTGTGTATGTATGTGTATGTATGTGTTTGTGTGTATGTGTGTGTGTATGTATGTGGGTTTTTTTTATGTCTTTATGTGTATGTCTGCGTGTCTCTATGTATGTGTGTATGTGTGTGCATGTGTTTGTGTGTATGTATGTGTGTGTCTATGTATGTGTGTGTCTATGTATGTGTGTGTATGTATGTGTGTTATATGTCTGTCTGTGTCTGCATGTATGTGTGTGTGTATTGTGTATGTGTTTGTGTGCATGTATGTGTGTGTTTGTGTGTATGTGTATGTCTGTGTGTATGTGTTTGTGTGTATGTGTGTGTATGTATGTGTGTGTATGTGTTTGTATGTGTTTGTGTGTTTACGCTCGCATTACACAAATGTGTTGCTGGTCTAAGGCGTTCCTCGCACAGCATTGCCGCTTTATTATTTCAGTCGTTTACTGCCTTACGCACCCTGAAAGTCGTGTGTGTCTGCAGCAAGCGCGTGTATGTGTACCTATGGACGCGCGCGCGTGTGTTGTGTAGGGGGAACGGTAGTGTAGTGCTTAGCGTGCTGTCTGTGTCTGTGTGTGTGTGTCTGTCCGGCAAAACAACCTCCTACCTCCTCGCGGTGCCGGACGGGCAACACTGTCGTGGACATTGCTGTGGGGGGAGGGCCAATGCCCATTGGCCTCTCCCCTCATGGCGTCTGTGACCACCACAGTGGCTAAACGGGGGCTCTGGACGGGTGTGAGGGGCTGGTAACCCCTCCACCTTCAATTCATTACCACTAAACCACGAATTAAACATAAACCTGTAACAAATAAGCTTGTGCCGGAGGCCCCGGGGGGTCAGGCTTTTATGACGTCTCCTGGCCAAACCCCATTTGGCGGAGCCAGGAGATTGAATTTTCACCCTCGGGGCTCCTCCAGAAACAACAAAAAACCATTGCGGATGGCCACGTGGAATGTTCGAACGCTCACTGCGGAGGAGAGGCTGCCACTCCTCTGTCGGGAGCTGGACCGGTACCGCCTGGATCTCTGTGGCATTCAGGAGGTCCGGTGGACCGGTTCTGGCTCCTGCCACCATGAGGGGTGGACAGTCCTCTACTCGGGGCAGGAGACTGCCAAACAACAGGGTGTGGCTCTTCTTCTGAACAAAAGAATGAAGGGGGCGTGGGAGCGTGGCGGTGAGGTGTGGGAAGCTGTAAGCCCCAGGATACTTTGGGCTCGCCTTCCCATCAACCAGAGGCGAGGAGTGGTGGTCGTGGTTACTTATGCCCCCACCGAAGACGAACATCCGTGGAGGGATGCAAGCAAAGCCGATGAGTCAGACGCTTTCTATGACCTCCTGTCACAGGTGCTGGCTAAAGTGGCCACTCGGGACAGAGTCATCTTGTTGGGTGACTTCAATGCCCGAGTTGGTCATGATGCTGACACCTGGTCTGGAGTGATTGGAAGGCATGGGCCAGATCAGCTCAATAATAACGGTAGGAGGCTGCTAGATTTTTGTGCAGCCCATGGGCTTGTAATTACCAACACGCTCTTCCGGCATCGGCGCATCCACACAACATCATGGATACATGCCGGGTCCAAGCAAGAACATCTGCTGGACTACATAGTGACGGACCAGCGGATGCGAACCCATGTCCTTGACACCAGGACCTACCGTGGAGCTGATCTGTCCTCTGACCATCGACTGTAAGATGCGCCTGCCTTTCTTCCACTCCGGTGGTGGGTGTACACCCAGGATCCCATTCCAACCAAAAGTGGCCTGGTCTCAGTTAGCTGATGAAAGTTGCAAGCGAGAATTTCATCATCGCTTGCAGCTGGGGTTGGCATCGTCCCCCACTCCACCTGATGTCGAGGGTAAATGGGCGAGGTTTAAGACTGTGACTCATGCAGCTGCAATGGCTGCTTTGGGTACGCGGTCCAGACCTCCCCAGAAACCCTGGCTGACAGAGGAGGTGTTCAGGTTAATTGAGAAAAAGCGACAGGCCCACTCTCATCGCCTACAGCATCCCACGTCAGAGAATGAGGAGGTTTACCGCAGCCTTCGCTCGGAAGTTCGGAGAGCCGTAAGGCGTTGTAAGGATGGGTGGTGGTCGCGGGTTGCTGAGGAGATGGAGTCTGCCTCAGTGGCCCGTGATCACAAATCACTATTTAACTCCATCAAAAAAGTAACCTGCAGCGCCACACCTATTACCATCATTAGAGGAAAAAACGGTGATCCAATCTCCGACCCCCAGGAACAGGTTTGCAGATTTTCTGAGCATTTCTGTGAGGTCCTGGGGGAGGGAAATTCTCTCAGCCAGGAAAACATCATGGCACAAAGTGGGGATAACCCTGCTGAGGCTGCGGTGCCTCAAATATTGGAAGAGGTCACCCCCTGTGAGTGGCTGGCTGAGGTTCCAGCTGTTGAGGAAGTACTGAGGGCGATCCGGAGTCTGAGACCAGGGAAGGCACCGGGCAGAGATGATCTCCCAAGCGAAATGCTGAGGGAGGGTGGCGTTTGTGCACAGACTGCCCTATATGACATCATAACAACAGTCTGGACCACTGGACGGGTTCCGCAGGACTGGAAGGATGCCCTGGTGGTCCCCCTCTTTAAGAAGGGGGACCGCACAGACTGTAACAACTACAGGGGCATCTCACTCCTCAGTGTGCCGGGTAAGGTCCTGGCAAGGATTATTCAACATCGCCTTGCTAGGCACGCTGAGGAGGGGCTTGCGGAGCCCCAATGCGGTTTCAGGAAAGGGCGGTCCTGCACAGATGCCATATTTTCTGTCCGTCTGCTACAGCAGAGGTGTAGGGAATTCCAAAAAGACCTACATCTCTGCTTTATTGACCTGGTCAAGGCCTATGATACCATCAGTAGGACTGGACTCTGGGTTGTTCTTCGTGCTTTCGGAGTCCCTGACCCTCTGCTCACGATCATTAAGGACCTTCATGATGGTGAGCGGGCCCGGGTAAAACTACGTGGCCGGGAGTCGGAGCCTTTCCCTGTACACCTTGGGGTGCGACAGGGATGTCCTCTGGCTCCCACATTATTTAACATCTATTTTGACCGCGTAGTTCGTGAAGCCTTCAATAGCTGTACCGGGGGAATTTCCGTTTGGTACAGATATAATGGGAGGCTGATCGACGCCCGGGTGCGATCAAGGGATGGCTCCCTATTGGTCAACCACGTTATGTATGCCGATGATTTGGTAATAGCTGCTCATTCAGAAGAGGAGTTGGAGGCGCTGCTGCTGAGACTGGAGCGTGCCACTAAGAGGTGGGGCCTTACCATCAGCCCCACCAAAACCAAGCACCTGCCTGGGTATTTTGTACCATCGGACACTCCACCCCCACAACTCCCAATTGGTGATGGGGCAGTTGTGGAGAGAGTGGAGAGTTTCCCATACCTGGGCAGTATGCTTATGACCGGCTCCAGTCTATCAGCAGAGGTCTCACTCCGAATCAGTCGAGCGGCAATATCTTTTCATCGGTTGCGTAACGCTGTGTGGAAGCTACCTGGTCTGTCGCTCCGCACGAAGCTTCAGGTCTTCTCGGCCACGGTCATTCCCTCCCTTCTCTACGCTTGCGAGACGTGGACCCCCCTGGTGGAGCATCTTCGCCGGTTGGAAACATTTAGGCTGGCCTGCCTACGATCCATCCTGGGTTTAACCAGGCTGGATTGTGTGAGGAGCTCACAAATCCTTGAAAGATCTGGGCAAAGTCCCATCAGTGAGCTCCTCCGGCAGGCAAGGCTGCGTTGGCTGGGTCATGTAGCCCGCATGCCCAGCCACCGCATGCCTAAACAGCTTTTGTTCGGCCGGATCGAGGGGGCTAGACGGGCGCGGCACGGGCTGGAGAAGAGATGGAGTGATGTGGTACAGGAGGACGTGGAGCTGAGTGGACTTGCCGATGACTGGTACCAGCGGTGTCAAGATCGGCCTCAGTGGAGGAGGCTCGTGAAGGACGCTACTGGGCAGTTGGAGGCAGTCGCCCTCCAACAACAACGGAGGGCGGAGGAGCGACGCTCACAACAACGAGCGGAGCGCCGGGTGGCTAAAGCACAGCAAGTTGGCACAGTAGGGGGCACAGGTGGTGCATCAGCCAGTCATCTCGGTCATCTCGGTCAGTCGACCAGTGGCACCTGGGTCTGCCCCGTGACCTCCTGCCAGCGGGCTTTCGACACTTCACGTGGCCTCAAGGTGCACTTGGCCTGGCACAAGCATCGTGGTGACGTCACCGCCACTTAGTGGCGAATGGCGGTTGTTGTTGTTGTTGTGTCTGTCTGTGTCTGTCTGTGTGTGTCTGCGTGTGTCTGTGTGTGTGTCTGTGTGTGTGCGTGTGTGGTGTGTGGGGAGCGGTAGTGTAGTGCTTAGCGTGCTGTCTGTGTGTCTGTGTGTGTGTGTGTCTGTCTGTGTCTGTCTGTGTCTGCGTGTGTCTGTGTGTGTGTCTGTGCGTGTGTGGTGTGTGAGGAGCGGTGGGTGTAGTGCTTAACGCTACGCTGCGCTACCAACCCGGCGAACCCAGTTCCATTCCCGCTCACGGCCACCACCGGTGACGATTATTTGAACCTCCCCTAGGTCCACTCAGCCTCAAACGAGTAACTGGTGTGGCGTATTAACATCGGCACTTGGGAGACAAAGGCGGCTGGGCGTGGTAGATCCAAGTCCCGGGCGAAGCCGGGTCATGTGTATGTGTTTATGTGTATGTCTGTGTGTCTGTATGCATGTGTGTATGTATGTGTGTGTATGTGTTTGTGTGTATGTCTGTGTGTGTATGTATGTCGGTTTTGCCGCCGTGGTGGATCCAAGTCCCGGGCGAAGCCGGGTCATGTGTATGTGTGTATGTGTTTATGTGTATGTCTGTGTGTCTGTATGCATGTGTGTATGTATGTGTGTGCATGTGTTTGTGTGTATGTATGTGTGTGTGTATGTATGTGGGTTTTTTGTATGTGTTTATGTGTATGTCTGCGTGCCTGTATGCATGTGTGTATGTACGTCTGTGGATGTGTTTGTGTGTATGTATGTGTGTGTCTATGTATGTGTGTGTATGTGTTTCTGTGTTTGTATGTGTGTGTATGTATGTGTGTTATGTGGCTGTCTGTGTGTCTGCATGTATGTGTGTGTGTATTGTGTATGTGTTTGTGTGTGTTTGTGTGTTTACGCTCGCATTACACAAATGTATAATGCGGGTCTAAGGCGTTCCTTACACAGCATTGCCGCTTTATTATTTCAGTCGTTTACTGCCGTATGCACCCTGAAAGTCGTGTGTGTCTGCAGCAAGCGCGTGTATGTGTACCTATGGACGCGCGCGCGTGTGTTGTGTAGGGGGAACGGTAGTGTAGTGCTTAGCGTGCTGCCTGTGTCTGTGTGTGTGTGTCTGTGTGTGTGTGTCTGTGTGTGTGTCTGTGTGTGTGTCTGTGTGTGTGCGTGTGTGGTGTGTGGGGAGCGGTAGTGTAGTGGTTAGCGTGCTGTCTGTGTGTGTGTTTCTGTCTGTGTGTGTCTGCGTGTGTCTGTGTGTGTGTCTGTGCGTGTGTCTGTGCGTGTGTGGTGTGTGAGGAGCGGTGGGTGTAGTGCTTAACGCTACGCTGCGCTACCAACCCGGCAAACCCAGTTCGATTCCCGCTCACGGCCACCACCGGTGACGATTATTTGAACCTCCCCTAAGTCGACTCTGCCTCAAACGAGTAACTTAACTACTGTAGCGTATTAACATCGCCACTGGGGAGACAAAGGCGGCCGGCCGTGGTAGATACAAGTCCCGGGCGAAGCCGGGTAGTACAGCTAGTATTCATTTAAAGTTGCGCATTTTGATGCGACGTCACATTTCTCAACACCCCCCCCTCGTCACACATCGTCACAAATGTCTGACCCACCCCCCCCTAGGTGCGTGACGTCATTTATGAACGGCCCCCAAGCCGAACACAAGCGCAACACAAGCTGAACGCAAGTGCCGGCCATGCGAGCTTCAGCCCCGCGTGACCAATGCAGGGGAGGGCGAGGGAGAGGCCCATAGACTCACCACTGCCCATAGACTCAACACTACCCATAGACTCAACACTACCCATAGACTAACACTGCCCACAGACTCAACACTGCCCATAGACTAACACTACCCATAGACTCAACACTGCCCATAGACTCAACACTGCCCATAGACTCAACACTGCTCATAGACTAACCGTTTCAATGCCCTGCTGCTGCGGTCCGGCCAAGGGGACCCCCTGGCGGCAGCTGTTCCTGCGCAGCACAAGCCGAACGCAAGTTCCGGCCTGCGAGCGGCCATCAGCTTTGCCCCGCGGAATCCTGTGTGCAGCCGGTGCTGGCAGAACTAGCCATAGCCCACCGCTTGGCTCATGCAGGGGAGGGCGTGGAGGGATTGGGGGAGGCGAGTGAAGTGTCCACGCACCTTGAAGTCCCCGCGGAACGTGGCGAGGCTGGAGAGGAGCGGCTTGGGCGTCTCTCCCTTCAGGCTGAACTTCACCCTCAGCCTCTCCCACTCGGCCCCGATCTCGCCCTCGCCCCTCTCCAGCAGCTCCACCTTCTGCGTCCACTCCTGAAGCAGCGGGTGCCACGGGGTCAAGGGGGGTCACGCGGGGGTCACGTGGGGGTCACATGGGGGTCACGCGGGGGTCATGCGTGGGTCACGCGGAGGTCACGCGGGGGTCACGCGGAGGTCACGTGGGGGTCACGCGGGGTCACGCGGGGGTCACGGTGACTCCTAGGCTAGGAGTGGCGTTTGTCGACGAGCGGCAACGCGCGCTTGGGGGGACACCTCCGTCGACGGATAAACGGTCACGCGAGGCACCGGCCCAGCGGAGGGCTCGTAAACATTCGTAAACAAACGTCGTGAACAATGAGTGAGTGAGTGTGGGTGTGTGCGAGACTCGTTCTGTGAACACATCGTGGGCATAAAGAATCGACTTGGGCCAATGGAATCGCTGTTCGCCCTGAACCAGCCCCGAGCGTTGAAATACGGTGTTTTTTCTGGAATAATTTGCTGTTTTTTCCAGGATTTTTCTGTTGCGTGTAATCACTTTAAGATGTTTCTTGTTCATGTTTTTGTTTTGTTGCGGTTGCACTCGAGTCAAGAGCCGCATGGCTCACAGGGTTATACCTAATAAATGAACTCAACTGAACAGGTAAATGGCCTGATGGGGGCTGGTTGTTGCAAACACCAGCGGAACGTCACAGCACTCTGTAAATGTCGTAGTGGGTTTACTCTCCAACACACAACTGGTGTGCTGTACTAGTAACTAATTGGCACATTGTTGTTTACGTGACAACCCGTTACTAATTGGCTGCGTCGGGTGGTGGCGGGTTCACGACGCATTTATATGACGTCACCTGTAAGCCCTTCTTGTGCGAAGAGGTCGCGGGATTAATGACTGCGTGTATATGGTAATGGGTATCCATTGCAAATTACAATGGATAGCCATGTCTAATGTCACAACACTCCAACCAATCCGTTGAGAAGGATATGAGCATCGTTTTGGAGAACGCCCGGTGGGGCTCGGCGTCCGGCAACGAGTCAAGGTCGCATTCCAGTTTCGTGATTTCCGCCCGGAAAGACTGGATCGCCGATTTCCGATTCTTCTCGTCGGCTGTGGAGAGAAGTCGACATCGTCACAATGTCCCCACGGTGTCGTCACAATGTCGTCACAATGTCTTTACAATGTAGTCACAATGTCGTCACAATGTCGTTACAATGTCGTTACAATGTCATCACAATGTCGTCACAATGTCGTCACAATGTCGTTACAATGTCGTTACAATGTCATCACAATGTCGTCACAATGTCGTCACAATGTCGTCACAATGTCGTCACAATGTCGTTACAATGTCGTCACAATGTCGTCACAATGTCATCACAATGTCGTCACAATGTCGTTACAATGTCATCACAATGTCGTCACAATGTCATCACAATGTCGTCACAATGTCGTCACGATGTCGTCACAACGTCGTCACAATGTCGTCACAATGTCGTCACAATGTCATCACAATGTCGTCAGAATGTCGTCACGATGTCGTCACAATGTCGTCACAATGTCGTCACAATGTCATCACAATGTCGTCACAATGTCGTCACGATGTCGTCACAACGTCGTCACAATGTCGTCACAATGTCATCACAATGTCGTCACAATGTCGTCACAACGTCGTCACAATGTCGTCACAACGTCGTCACAATGTCGTCACGATGTCGTCACAATGTCGTCACAACCTCCGTCACCGCCCCCCACCCACCGCTCCACGCACGACCACGCTCTCACGGCGATACGAAAAGGGAAATGGAAACTCCGTCGACACTGAAGCCTCTCGCGTGGCCTGTCTCGCCAACTGCACTGGGACAGCGGACGTGTGAATGAGCGAGCATCACAGCGATGGATCAACGAGCGAGTGAGCTTGTGAACCAGAGACGTACATGAGCGAGAGGCAAATGGATTGGTGGGAGAGGGAGATGGTGGGCCAGAGATCTAGACGATTAGCAAAGAAGTAGGCGAGTCCTAGGCTGTTGTGGCGGCGTGCAGGTAGGCCCGTCGGGCACCTCCTGTGGCTTTGTCAACAGGCTCGAGCTCCGTGATGACGTTGAGGATGTCGGGGTGGGATTTCTGGCATTCTCTGACCACCAGGTCCAGGAGGGTGCCGCCCTCAGCAGGATCCGTCATCCTCACGGAGTTGATCTGTTGGGGCGACAGCACTGGCAAGTTAGGAGCCGGCTGGGTGCCAGCGTCCCCCCCCCTCCAACCCCCGTCCCTCCCTCACCACTCTCTCCACCCCCCCCTCCCTGCCTCTGCATGCAGGGTGGCGCAGTGGTAACACACACGCCTCAAGGCAGAGAATGCCCTAGGTTCCATTCTTGACTCGGGCACATTTTTTGTGTGGAGTTTGTGAACTCTCTCACCGGCTCTGCATGGCTTTCCTCCGGGATTCTCAATCTCTTTTCCATGGTTTTTTTTCTCTTTTTTTGGTGATGATGCGAACATCCCAATGCCGAAGAAAAAAAAATCTCCCGAGGTAAATCTTCTCGTAAACTTTCTTACCCACCCCTACTGGACTTCTGTGAAAAAAAGCTTTATAGCTCATAGGATTCCTCCTGCAGTATAAATACTGCAGGAGGAATGCCCCCCTGTCATTAGACCACAGTTAAGGGCGCTTTTGGGATTAAGTCGCTTAATTCACGCGCCGCCAACGAGCTGGGCAGTCGTGTACATTTCATATTCTGTAAAAGTATTCTGACATGTGAAGCGCACTGCACGAATACAGGAGGCTACTTGCTATTTTACAATTGTTAGTTCAGCAGGTAAGGCCCACTGAGCTACAGAGTTCATTGTACACGCTTTTATTTAACTCACAATGTCTGTTGTCGTATCCTCAAATCTTGTAACTCAATTTCAACCGTCTTCCCAATGTCGCATCGACTGCAAACTTGGTATAGGTATGTCATACTGATGACAATACTATATTCTATCATTAAAAATGTTAAATATATATTTTAAACTATCTTTTTACGGGTATAATTGTCCACGCTCAACTCACGTTGGCTGTAAATCACCACGGTCCCTTACGTTATGGCAAGCTTCGGGGAGCCACGCCGAGGGGCGGGGGATGTGGAAGTAGGGGAGAGGCGATGGGGGAAGGGGGCACGAAGAGGGGCAGCTCGGAGTTGGCCAGGGGGGACGTTCCCTTACGTTATGGCAAGCTGCAGGGCCAGTTCCTGGAGTCGTGGAGTTCTGCTATTACTCGTACGCTACATTTCATTAAAGCGTGTTTAAAAAAAATCGTATTTTTTAAATATTTATTCAGAAGCGAGCTGGCCACAAATGATAGCCAAACGAAGTGGCTTACCACGTGGAAATGTACATCAGCCAAATACTCTAAATGCATGTTTCTGAATGTGGAGGGAAAACCCGGAGGACCCGGAGAAAAATCCACTTAACCAAGAGGAAAACATGCAAACTCACAATATACTGGCGTCGCGGTCGGGATTGAACCCACGAGCTTCTGTAAACAAGGCGAGGTAGTTAACATCTCGCCACCTGGATCGCCCTAATTGACCCATGACCCCCTCGCCCTCCCCCCAATGGTTACCCCCCGCCCCCTCCCCGTGAGACCTTGTCGATGTCGCAGAGGTTGAATCCATAGGCAGGCGACGAGGTGGGGCCCTCGTTCAGGAAGTTGAGGATGAAGAGGAGCAGCTGGGTCAGCTGGGTCAGGCCTTGGCTGGAGACGACCGCGCTCAGGGCCGCGAGCACGACCTCCTGCTCTTTCCGAGCCTGGTCGAGCACCTCGGCGCGGGTGAAGTGGAAGAGCAGGCAGCGCAGGCGCTCCGACAGGTGGCCCTCGTCCACGAGCTGAGGTCACACGGCCACAGGGTCACGAGCAGCACAACCGCGGGGACACAGAGACACGCGCGGCACAACCACTGTTGGAGATCGACATCGTGGAAACCATCGGGCCAACTGTTCGAGATCTACATGGTAGAAATCATCAAAAAAAACTGTCTGAGATCTACACGGTAGAAACCATCCAGAGGGACTGTCCGATATCTACGTGGTAGAAACCATCAAGAAAGACTGTCCGAGATCTATTTGGTAGAAACCATCAAGAAAGACTGTCCGAGATCTACACGGTGGAAACCATCAGGAAAGACTCTCCGAGATCTACATGGTGGAAACCATCAAGAAGAACTGTTCGAGATCTACACAGTGGAAACCATCAAGAAGGACTGACCGACATCTAGATGGTAGAAACCATCAAGGACTGTTCGAGATCTACATTGTAGAAACCATCAAGAAGGACTGCCCGAGATCTACATGATGGAAACCATCAAGAAAAACTCTCCGAGATCTACATGGTGGAAACCATCAAGAAGGACTGTCCAAGATCTGCATGGTGGAAACCATCAAGAAGGACTGTCCGGGATCTACATGATGGAAACCATCAAGAAAAACTCTCCGAGATCTACATGGTGGAAACCATCAAGAAAGACTGTCCAGGATCTACATGATGGAAACCATCAAGAAAGACTCTCCGAGATCTACATGGTGGAAACCATCAAGAAAGACTGTCCAAGATCTGCATGGTGGAAACCATCAAGAAAGACTGTCCAAGATCTGCATGGTGGAAACCATCAAGAAAGACTGTCCAAGATCTGCATGGTGGAAACCATCCAGAGGGACTGTCCGAGATCTACATAGTGGAAACCATCAAGAAAGACTGTGCGAGATCAACATGGTAGAAACCATCAAGAAGGACTGTCTGAGATCTACGTGGTGGAAACCATCCAGAAGGACTGTCCGAGATCTACATCCAGAAGGACTGTCCGAGATCTACATGGTGGAAACCATCCAGAAGAACTGTCCGAGATATATTTGGTAGAAACCATAAAGAAAGACTGTCCGAGATCTACACGGTAGAAACCATCAAGAAAGACTGTCTGAAATCTAGATGGTGGAAACCATTAAGAAAGACTTCTGAGATCTACATTGTAGAAACCATCAAGAAGGACTGTCCGAGATCTACACGGTGGAAACCATCAAGAAGGCCTGTACAATATCTACACGGTGGAAACCATCAAGAAGGACTGTCCGAGATCTACATGGTGGAAACCATCAAGAAGGACTGTCCGAGATCTATTTGGTAGAAACCATCAAGAAAGACTGTCCGAGATCTACACGGTAGAAACCATCAAGAAAGACTGTCTGAAATCTAGATGGTAGAAACCATCAAGAAAGACTGTCCGAGATCTACAAGGTGGAAACCATCAAGAAAAACTGTCCGAGATCTACACGGTGGAAACCATCAAGAAGGACTGTACGAGATCTACACGGTGGAAACCATCAAGAAGGACTGTCTGAAATCTAGATGGTGGAAACCATCAAGAAAGACTGTCCGAGATCTACACGGTGGAAACCATCAAGAAAGACTGTCCGAGATCTACACGGTGGAAACCATCAAGAAAAACTGTCCGAGATCTACATGGTGGAAACCATCAAGAAGGACTGTCTGAAATCTAGATGGTGGAAACCATCAAGAAAGACTGTCCAAGATCTGCATGGTGGAAACCATCAAGAAAGACTGTCCAAGATCTGCATGGTGGAAACCATCCAGAGGGACTGTCCGAGATCTACATAGTGGAAACCATCAAGAAAGACTGTGCGAGATCAACATGGTAGAAACCATCAAGAAGGACTGTCTGAGATCTACGTGGTGGAAACCATCCAGAAGGACTGTCCG
Source organism: Lethenteron reissneri (assembly GCF_015708825.2). NCBI lineage: Eukaryota > Metazoa > Chordata > Hyperoartia > Petromyzontiformes > Petromyzontidae > Lethenteron > Lethenteron reissneri. Next base: position 7,900,705 of record NC_083779.1, read on the forward strand.
AGATCTACATCCAGAAGGACTGTCCGAGATCTACATGGTGGAAACCATCCAGAAGAACTGTCCGAGATATATTTGGTAGAAACCATAAAGAAAGACTGTCCGAGATCTACACGGTAGAAACCATCAAGAAAGACTGTCTGAAATCTAGATGGTGGAAACCATTAAGAAAGACTTCTGAGATCTACATTGTAGAAACCATCAAGAAGGACTGTCCGAGATCTACACGGTGGAAACCATCAAGAAGGCCTGTACGATATCTACACGGTGGAAACCATCAAGAAGGACTGTCCGAGATCTACATGGTGGAAACCATCAAGAAGGACTGTCCGAGATCTATTTGGTAGAAACCATCAAGAAAGACTGTCCGAGATCTACACGGTAGAAACCATCAAGAAAGACTGTCTGAAATCTAGATGGTAGAAACCATCAAGAAAGACTGTCCGAGATCTACAAGGTGGAAACCATCAAGAAAAACTGTCCGAGATCTACACGGTGGAAACCATCAAGAAGGACTGTACGAGATCTACACGGTGGAAACCATCAAGAAGGACTGTCTGAAATCTAGATGGTGGAAACCATCAAGAAAGACTGTCCGAGATCTACACGGTGGAAACCATCAAGAAAGACTGTCCGAGATCTACACGGTGGAAACCATCAAGAAAAACAGTCCGAGATCTACATGGTGGAAACCATCAAGAAGGACTGTCTGAAATCTAGATGGTGGAAACCATCAAGAAAGACTGTCCAAGATCTATATGGTGGAAACCATCAAGAAAGACTGTCCGAGATCTACACGGTAGAAACCATCAAGAAGGACTGTACGAGATCTACATGGTGGAAACCATCAAGAAGGACTGTTCGAGATCTACATGGTGGAAACCATCAAGAAGGACTGTTCGAGATTAATCTAGTGGTAAACCACCAGGGCTGCAGATAGTCATAGCCGTTAGTCGTACTCTTGCCTTGTAAATACGTTACTGTAAAATAAATAGTCTAGAAAATGGAACCTGTGCAGGAGCTTCTTTACACTTTAACTCATGACTTAATAATGTATGATTACCAATAATAGTAATTAACGTATTTATCTAGGAGAGCCACACAGAGTGTCGATCAGAAGTGGAGGGGGTGCGGTCCTGCATTCGCTTTTTATTTTCCGATGTTTTCAGCCAACTCATAATGAGTTGTGTTTATTATACAAGTTTGGGGGGGGGGGGTGGGAGAGAGGTAAACCGGAGCATCCGGAGAGAATCCCACGCCTTGTGCGAGGGGGAAACACTCGATACCACTGCAGATGTCCACGCTCGCTCTAACCGCCTTGTCCTGCCAGACGAGGGGTGCCGGAACCTCCTCAAAAGCTCCACCCAAGGACAGGAGGAAGGTTCGCAACGTCTGTGCGGTGATCTCTTACCCACAGCGCAGGATTCCAGGCAGGCTGCGTGCAGCGGTAGCCACCACCACTACCATCGTGACGTCGATGCCGAGAGGACAGATCGGCAGTGATGCCGCCATACTGTCACAACCGTACGGTTTAGCCCGTATTCTTGTACAGGAGAGATTGAGTTTGCAGGTCCATACGGCGTACAGACGTTTCAATACGGGCCAAATAAATACGTGGTTGGGTCTATTTGTTTGTGTTTCTCCCTTGTGATGCGACTTTGTGTAGGATGAACGTTGAGATTTCTAAGGGGCACGGGGTGACCAACCAGGTCTGAATTTGTCTGTAATAAGGTAGGGTGCACTGATAAGGGGTTGACAGGTTTGCACCGGGGGGCAGGGGGTTAGGTGGGAAATGACGACGCAGACGGAGACTTGAATGTCGACCTGCAAGTAGAACAACTCGGGGGGCTGCAGGGGGGCCCCCTGGCCTTGCCTCTCTCTCAGCGCCAGCTCCTCCTCCTCGTTTATCTTCTGCAGCGATGCGAGCAGGCCCTGTGGGCGCACGGGACACAGATCCCCCGTGTGGCCTTAACAACCTGCTGGGGCAAGTGCTGTTAGCGAGCAGCACCTATGACGGCCGGCACGGTGGCACACGAGGGGGGTGGGTGGCCAGAACCACGCCCAGCCGCCTTCGTCTCCCCGGTGGCGATGTTTACACATTGCACCAGGTACTCATTTTGAGGCTGAGTCGACCTAGGGGAGGCCCAGGACCGGTTCAGATCATCGTCACTGGCGTTGGCCGCGAGTGGGAATCGAACCCGGGTCGCGTGGGTCACGCGCGTGTGTGTGTGTCGAGCTCACCCTTGTGGGGAGTGGTGGTGTAGCGGTTAGCGCGCTGCGCTATAAACCCGGCGACACGGGTTCGATTCCCTTTCATGGCCAACATCAGTGACGATTATCTGAACCGGTCCCGGGCCTCCCCTAAGTCGACTCAGCCTCAAATGAGTACCTGGTGCGGTGTGTAAACATTGCCACTAGGGAGGCAAAGGCGGTCGGGCGTGGTGCTGGCCACCCACCCCCTCGTGTACCGTTCCGGCCTTCATAGGTGCTCGCTAACAGCACTTGCCCCTACAGTCTGTTAAGGCTATATGGGGGATCTTTGTCTTTTGTCAAGCTCACCCCCACGCGTGACACACACACGCGGGTGGGGCGAGCGTGACACACCAGCAAGCACGTGAAATAAACTATTCAAACTATCCCCCCCCCCCCGAGGTAAAGCCCCACTGAGCTATGAAGCTCTTTTTCAGAAGCGACCTGGGCCACGAGCGATAGCCCAACGAAGTGGCCGTTCATCGTCACGTAGACATTTTCAGCAGCCGAATACTCTAAAACGCGTGATGTTAATTATAACCGTGGAGGAGAAACCCGGGGGTAAATACACACGACCGCGAGGAGAGAGAGAGACTTGAAAACTCCAAATATACAGCAGCAGGCGTCAGGGTCGGGATCGAATCCGTGACCTGCTGTAGACCAGGCGATGGAGTTAACATCTCCTAGCCAGCGTGATGATCAGAGAGACACCGCAAACTCCAAATATACAGCAGCAGGCATCGTCATGGTCGGGATCGAATCCGCGACCTCCTGTATACCAGGCGAGGTAGTTAACATCTCCTAGCCACCACAGCTCACGTGACTCACCGGCTCACGTGACATACACGTGGAGCACGTGACAGGCGCAGGGTGCACGTGCCGCGACCGCTCGGTTTACCTTGATGCTTTTGATGTGGGAGAGAGAGGCCATGTCTCCCGTCAGGGTGGCCCTCGCGATCTCATCGTACGACACCTTCGCCGACTTTGTCAAGATGTCTGCATGCGCGGTGGCGGGGGGCGCGGGGGGGGGACGGGTCAGGATGAGAGGAGACAGGGAGTCGGATAATCACCGCAGTCACGACCCCTCGCTTATAGGCTCGTGTATTTGTCCGGGAGGGCGTCACTGAATCCCAAGACGTTTTGGGGTTTTTGTTTGTCCACGACAGTGCCGCTATGCAGTGCCGCGCTACATTGGAACGGTCGGTCAATTCCGCGAATTCGATCGCCGACCCTTCGCGTAGAGGCAGGGTAGAGGGGGGGGAAGAGACACGACCGGGAGAACCCGGAGAGAGAGTTCGACCCGCTTGTCAAGGAGATGATGACCCCCCCCCCCGCTCAAGGTGGGCGACGACGCGGGACGGGGGGCTCGCGAACCCGCTGGCCACGCTGCCGTCCACTGGCCCCGGGGCAAATCACGACGTGTGCCCCCCCCCCCTCACCACCCTTCGCCCTCGACGCCTTCAAACTAAACCTGAAATCTGACGCCGTGACGTCGAAGCGCGGGGGGGGGGGGGGGGAGTGGGGGACCCCCCCAGCGCGGGGCCCAGGGCAGTCATCCCCGATTCGCCGTTGTACCCCCTAGGGGCGGCTGCTGTCTCACCTCTCCTGGCCACCTCGGCGGCTGTTTGGGAGTTTCCCCGAATCTGGGAGCGACACGGGGCCCCGGGGTGGTGGGGTAGGAGTGGTGGGGTCGGAGTGGTGGGGTAGGAGTGGGGGTGGTGGGGTAGGAGTGGTGGGGGGTGGGGTCGGAGTGGTGGGGTAGGAGTGGAGGTGCTGGGGTAGGAGTGGGGGTGGTGGGGTAGGAGTGGTGTGGTAGGAGTGGAGGTGGTGGGGTAGGAGTGGGGGTGGTGGGGTAGGAGTGGTGGGGTAGGAGTGGGGGCAGTGGGGTAGGAGTGGGGGTGGGAGCTCATGGCTGTCCCTCTCACCAAAATTCTGCAAGACGTCTTTACTGAAGACCGATGAGGCCTCAGCGGGGGACGCGGGAGTTGGCAGAGACGTCGCTCCGGTTGACCCTCCGGCCCTGGGCTGCTTAGCTGCAACACGGCAGCAGCAGTGGCGGCACCGTCACCACGAGACCCACACGACCCCGCAGTCGCCATCGTCGTCATCATCACACCGGTCGCGCCCGCACACCGCGAGTTCCCCAACCGCTCTCACCTCGTCGTCTACCTGAGCCGAAGCCGAGGCGCTCCGGCTGCCCGGGGCCTATGCTACAAGCGTGACTGGTGACTGATGATGACAGCGACAATGGAGAAGTGAGGACGCAACGCGGTGTGATTTGGCGGGCAGGCCGGGACTGGGACGAGGCGCGCTCGTCACACCGCCGTTGAGAAAGAAGCGAAGAACCAACGGGACTTAAATCCTGGACACGGCGCTCCGTAGCCCTTTTCGTTGGATCTTCAGCGCCCTTCTGAAAACGTGAGTAATTAAGCTGTTGAACTATTTCAACGAAGCGATTTTGTTTTTTTTATTTTTACCAGGTAAGGCCCCACTGAGCTATGTAGATTTTTTTTTCTCAGAAGCGAACCGGCCACAAATGATAGCTCAACAAAGTGGGCTTAACGCGCGGAAATGTATAGCGGCCAAACACTCTAAACCGTGATGTCGATTTTAAATGTGGAGGGGAAAACTGGAGGACCTAGACTGCAACATGCAAACTCCAAATATACAGCAGGTGTCAGGGTCGAGATTGAACTCACGACCTCCTGCATACCAGAAGATAGAGTTAACATCTCCTAGCCACCACGAGATGATTGCCCCACTGCAATCCATGACCAGATGAACCCGTGATACCAATATCTTCGTGATAATCTGACCCATGACCCCGTTATACCAATACCCCCGTGAGAATCTGATCCATGACCCCATTATACCAATATCCCCGTGAGAATCTGACCCATGACCTCGTTATATCAATACCCCCGTGAGAATATGACTCATAACCCCGTTATACCAATACCCCCGTGAGAATCTGACCCATGACCCCATTATACCAATACCCCCGTGAGAATCTGACCCATGACCTCATTATACCAATTCACCCGTGATAATTTGACCCATGACCCCGTTATACCAATATCCCAGTGAGAATCTGGTCCATGACCCCGTTATACCAATACCCTCGTGAGAATCTGACGCATGAACCCGTTATACCAATACCCTCGTGAGAATCTGACCCATGAACCCGTTATACCAATACTCCCGTGAGAATCTGACCCATAACCCCGTTATACCAATACCCTCGTGAGAATCTGACCCATGACCCCGTTATACCAATACCCCCGTGAGAATCTGACCCATGACCCCATTATACCAATACCCCCGTGAGAATCTGACCCATGACCTCATTATACCAATTCACCCGTGATAATTTGACCCATGACCCCGTTATACCAATATCCCAGTGAGAATCTGGTCCATGACCCCGTTATACCAATACCCTCGTGAGAATCTGACCCATGACCCCGTTATACCAATACCCTCGTGAGAATCTGACCCATGAACCCGTTATACCAATACTCCCGTGAGAATCTGACCCATGACCCCGTTATACCAATACCCTCGTGGGAATCTGACCCATGAACCCGTTATACCAAAACTCCCGTGAAAATCTGACCCATGACCCCATTATACCAATACCCCCGTGAGAATCTGACCCATGACCCCATTATACCAATATCCCCGTGAGAATCTGACCTCTGACCCCGTTATACCAATACCCCCGTGAGAATCTGACTCATGACCCCGTTATACCAATACCCCCGTGAGAATCTGACCCATGACCCCATTATACCAATACCCCCGTGAGAATCTGACCCATGACCTCATTATACCAATTCACCCGTGATAATTTGACCCATGACCCCGTTATACCAATATCCCCGTGAGAATCTGACCCATGACCCCGTTATACCACTACCCCCGTGAGAATCTGACCCATGACCCCGTTATACCAATACTCCCGTGAAAATATGACCCATGACCCCGTTATACCAATACCCCCGTGAGAATCTGACCCATGACCCCGTTATACCACTACCCCCGTGAGAATCTGACCCATGACCCCGTTATACCACTACCCCCGTGAGAATCTGACCCATGACCCCGTTATACCAATACCCCCGTGAGAATCTGACCCATGACCCCGTTATACTAATACCCCCTTGAGAATCTGACCCATGACCCCATTATACCAATATCCCCGTGAGAATCTGACCCATGACCCCATCATACCAATACCCCCGTGAGAGTTGCCATGACCCCGTGAAAACACAAAAGCAAATTCCGTCGTGGAACTGCGACCAGGTGATTACAAATGACCCGGTGACACGATGACCTCGTGGCACTATGACCCCCCCCGCCCCCCCCGGACGTCGAACTGCCCCAGCTCTGACCCGCGAATGCCCGCAGGAGCTGTGCCTGGAACTGGGGGCTGTCGAATCGTGCCTCGTCGGCTCTGCTCCACACACTCCTCCTCTCCATGGCGCTGGGGGCGATCTGCGGCCAGAACGCCGCACGGGCAGAGAGACACACACAGAGGTGAGTGGGCGGGTGAGTAGGTGAGTGAGTGGGTATGAGTAGATGAGTGGGTGGGTATGAGTAGGTGAGTGGGCGGGTGAGTAGGTGAGTGATTGGGTAGGTGAGTAAGTGAGTGGGTGGGTCAGTAGGTGAGTGAGAGGGTAGGTGAGTTCCTGGCCAATGTTACCGCTGAGTATATGAGCCGGTGGGTGAGTAGGTGAGTGGATGGGTGAGTAGGTGAGTGAGTGAATAGGTGAGTGGGTGGGTGGGTGAGTAGGTGACTAAGTGGGTAGGTGAGTTCCACGCCAACAGACCGCTGAGTAGGTGAGCGGGTAGGTGAGTAGGTGAGTGGATGGGTGAGTAGGTGACTGAGTGGGTAGGTGAGTGGGTGGGTGGGTGAGTAGGTGACCGAGTGGGTAGGTGAGTTCCAGGCCAGTGGACCGCTGAGTAGGTGAGTGGGTGTGTGAGTATGAGCTACTCAAGAGCGCAGAACGATCAGGTGGTCACCATGAGCTGGCGAATGGAGATGGCGACGATTGACAATGGATTGGACCGGCACTCACCACGTGTGGGTGGGTGAGTGGTGGATGAGGGGGTGGGTGAGTGAGTGGTGGATGAGTGGGTGGGTGGGTGAGTGGTGGATGAGGGGGTGGGTGAGTGGGTGTGTGTGTATGCTTGTGTGTTGGGGAGCGGTAGTGTAGTGGTTAGCGCGCTGCGCTACGAACCCGGCGTCCCGAGTTCGATTCCCGCTCACGGCCAACGCTGTTGACAATTATCTGAACCGGTCCTGGGCCTCCCCTAGGTCGACTCAGCCTCAAACGAGTACCTGGTGCAGTGTGTAGTAAACATCGCCCCTGGGGAGACAATGGCGGTAGGGCGTGGTGCTGGCCACCCACCCACCTCGTGTACCGTTACGCCCTTCATAGGTACTGCTCGCGAACAGCACTTGCCCCGACAGTCTGTCGAGGCTACACGGGGGGATCTCTGTCTGTGTGGTACCCACCATCTGCCACCTGACAGGCCGGGTCGCCCGCCTCTTGTCGTATTTCTTCTTGGCCTTGAGCCACGGCGGAATCCTCGCCGTGTCCGGCATCCCAGGCATGGGGGGAGGTTGTGGCGGTGGCGGCGGCGGCGGTGGCGGCGGTGGCTGCAGCTGCGGCTGCGGGGCCGCCTTAGCGGGACCCCGAGGGGTCTGGCCAGGGACTCCAGCGGAGGGGACATCGACGGAGGGGCACGGTGGAGGACACGGCCCCGCGCGGCTGGGGTCGGCGGGGCCGTTCGAGTTCGTCGACGGGCGGCCCTCCCACCCGGGGGACTCCAGATCCACGAGAGGAACCTTGAGGTGGCCGTGGTGAATCCCCAGGTCGTGTAGCCCTTCGCCCTCGCTGGGGGTCCCGGCCGGTGGTGGCGTGGGGTCGCCTGGATTCTGGAGGAGGGGGGGGGTGCGGAACGTCGTCGTCGTCGTCGTCAGCTTTTGACGAGGATCTTTCAAGAATAGAGTTGATTTAACGTGTATAATTATTCTTCTTGGTTCTTTCGGTAAAGTCACGTAGAAGGGAAGTAATAAAATAAAAAAAATAAAACATAATAAAATAATTCTCACGACGTTTCGGCCACAACGCATGCAGCCGTCCTTCACCTGAGGACGGCTGCTTGCGTTGTGGCCGAAACGTCGTGAGAATTATTTTATGTTTTATTTGTATTATTTTATTACTTCCCTTCTACGTGACTTTACCGAAAGAACCAAGAAGATGAATCCCTGCAGTCACGAAAGCTTTAAATCGAAATTTATAATTATTATTTGGTTCTTTCGGTAAAGTTTACATGTTTAAAAATATATATATACACGTGGGGTGCTTCAAACAAATGTGAACACTTCTGAGAATTTGCAACAATTACCACGTGAAATGTGCCACCTCGGGAGACCACCTGGAGAAGATTCCAGGCACGCGTCGACAACGATGGAGAACAAATGGGAGAGACTCATTCTAGATTGGAAGTGTTAGCGGATCTTTCTCCTAAATCAGCAGTTGTCCTGCTGTATCGGTTCCACCTGATGACGGTCGCTTATGTTGCGATCGAAACGTTGTGATTTAATTTGTATTTTATGTTTTATACCCACGTGACTTTATCGGAAGAACCAAAGAGTATGGGAGAGCCTCTTTGATTTTTTTGAAGCTATTAACATCACATTTGTTATCACGTTAAAGTGTGTTATTATCCGTAATTTTTTCATTAAAAACGATAGTCCTGTATAAGTGTTTAAAAAAATTAAGCACCCTGTGTGTATGTGTGTTGGCACAGTAGGGGGCACAGGTGGTGCATCAGCCAGTCATCTCGGTCATCTCAGTCAGTCGACCCGTGGCACCTGCTGGGTCTGCCCCGTGACCTACTGCCAGCGGGCGTTCGACAATTCACGTGACTTCAAGGTGCACATGGCCTGGCACAAGCGTCGTGGTGACGTCACCGCCACTTAGTGGCGAATGGCGGTTGTTGTTGGCACAGTAGGGGGCACAGGCGGTGACATCAGCCAGTCATCTCGGTCATCTCAGTCAGTCGACCCGTGGCACCTGGGTCTGCCCCGTGACCTCCTGCCAGCGGGCGTTCGACAATTCACGTGGCCTCAAGGTGCACATGGCCTGGCACAAGCGTCGTGGTGACGTCACCGCCACTTAGTGGCGAGTGGCGGTTGTTGTTGGCACAGTAGGGGGCACAGGTGGTGCATCAGCCAGTCATCTCAGTCATCTCAGTCAGTCGACCTGTGGCACCTGGGTCTGTCCCGTGACCTCCTGCCAGCGGGCGTTCGACACTTCACGTGGCCTCAAGGTGCACATGGCCTGGCACAAGCGTCGTGGTGACGTCACCGCCACTTAGTGGCGAATGGCGGTTGTTGTTGTTGTGTTGTTGTTGTGTTGTTGTTGTGTATATATATAGCGGTAGTGCAGCGGTTTGCGCGCTCCGCTAAAAACCTAGCGACCCTGGTTCGATTCCCGCTCACGGCCAACACCGGTGACGATTATCTGAACCGGTGCTGGGGCTCCCCTAGGTCAACTCAGCCTGAAATGAGTACGTGGTGTGTAAACATCGCCACTGGGGAGACAAAGGCGGTCATTGCACTGTTACACAGTGTAATAATCGCATCTCGGGGGACCACCGATAGCAACAATGCGTGCGTGATTTCAATAGCAAATAAACCAGGATGCAGTTGACCGCTTGCGGCAATATACGAATTTTTTTAAAAACGTTCCTGAGGAATCACACTTTTGGCAATCAGAAGCCTGCACTGGCCCGCTCCGACCGGCCCTGCAGGTTTCACCATCGGCGCGAGAGCGTTCGAGTGGCAGCAAGGGGGGGCCTGGTTATGAATTCTGTCAGCTGTGTCACCACTGCGGTCTAGACAAATGTGTGTGTGTGTGTATATACCACGAGACCTGTTTTGGCAACAGCAAAGTATAAAAAAATAAGAATAGGTTTTGATTTGAAGCTTTCGTGACTGCAGGTGATCCCATCAGTGAAGGACGCGATTGAGGACATCCAAGCTGAGTTGTCTTATTGGTTCTTTCGGTAAAGTCACGTAGAAGGGAGATAATAAAATAATAACAATAAAACATAATAAAATAATAGTGCGAATTGTATTATTTTATTATGTTTTATTTTTATTATTGTATTATCTCCCTTCTACGTGACTTTACCGAAAGAACCAAGAAGATGAATCCCTGCAGTCACGAAAGCTTCAAATCGAAATTTAAGCTGAGTTGTGTCTGCGGCAGCAGTTGCATTGGTGAAACGAAGCGACGTGTCTCAGACCGGGGTCGCGAACACAAAGCGGATTTGAAACACAGCAGAACCAACACCTCGGCGGTGGCGGATCACATGTTTCAACGCTGTGGGCACACGTGGCATTGTTTTATCCGAGACCAAGGTGCTCTGCAAACCCCTCGGGACCACCATCAGAGATTTGTTCACGAAGCCATCCAGATATACAGACACAACTTTAATCGAGAAGATGGATTCAGATTGAGCAATCATTGGAAGGATGCGATAAGCCGCGCCAGTCATTCGCAAGACAACACTGCCTCAACGTTGGATAGGTCGCACGGGACCCCAAGACTTGGCGCTACACTCTTGGCCCCCAAGATCACCCCCAGACGTCACCGCACCCTGCGACGTTTTCTTGTGAGAATACGTCAAAGACCGTGTTGTTTTTGTGCCACCGTTAGCGACTAATCTGGATGACCTCAAAAACAGAATCACGGCAGCGGTGACTTCAGTGGAAGCAGACACTTTGAGAGGCGTTTGGGACGAATTCAACAATCGTCTCGATCATCATTAGATCTCCTTTGCCAGTACCAAAATATAATAATAGGGGTTTCCCCTTTTTTTTATAATATCAGAGTGTGTTTTTGTTTGCATTTTGACTGCAAGTATTGTGGTTAATGCAGACATGAATCCTCGTAAAAATGTTTCAGTTTTGTTGCCAGAAAAAAGGGGGTGAATCCTATTATTATATGTTGGTACTGGCAAAGGAGGTCTAATGATGTAGATGCTCACCCCGAGCCCTCGTTACTGTGATAGTGCATTGTCTTTGAGCTGTACGCCTTTTGGCGTCCTCTGGTCTAGCACCAATTGGGTCGAGGCTCAAAAGAAAGTCGTCCCTTGGTGTGGACCAATCAGTTTCAAGGACAATGCATTTATTATCATAGTGTGTTTTTTGTTTGCATTTTGACTGCAAGTATTGTGGTCAATGCAGACATGAATCCTTGTAAAAAGGTTTCAGTTTTGTTGCCAGAAAAAAGGGGAAAACCCCTATTATTATTCAATTGTCTCGATGTTGTCCGTACAGCAGGTGGAGGGCACGCAGAGCATTTATAAAATGGTTAGTAAAACTTGATAACTCATTAAACCGTTTGTAACTGTTTGTGTAACTGTGACATGTTGCCATCGTGAAATACACTGCTTTGAAATTGGGTCCGTCTCTCTTAAACACCCTGTATTTACGCGATGTATTACGCTGGTCAACACACTTTTTCTGGCATAAGGTATTCCAACGGTTTTAAGGTAATTTTTGGGTGCTGATTTCAAATCTGGCATCAGTTTTTGTCTATCAATAAAAGGTTAGGTTGTCTAGGTTTTTGAGATATCAAATATTGCATTTTCAATAAAAACTGCAGAAGAAAAATATTAAATAAATGTGGATATCTACATAAAATGATATTATAAACACACTTTCCTAAAAATACAGCACCATATTTTAACACTAAAGCAGTCACTGACTCGCAACAACTTGCAATCATAAGTGACAGAGTTAATTTAGGGTAAAATCAATGAAAATGGGGTATGCCGATAGCATAAAAACGAGATGTGATAGAGCAAATCTGAGATCAGATTTGGAATCAACACCCTGAAATTAGTCTAAAACAGCTGCAAAACTCCATGCCATCATTTTTTTTTTTGACCAGTGTTATGGATGATATTGGTCGCGAAAGCCTACCGCGTGTGAAACCGAGGTTTAACATGTTCACGCAAATGACAATGCATATCTAAGCGGTGTTACCGCAGTGTTCGTCATCGTCACGACTCACATCATCGCCGTCCAGCTGCTCATAACCCCCTCTGAGCCTGCAGCAGGAGTAGCAGATGCCCATTTCCGGGCCTTGGCAGGTGCCCTGCGTGCCAGGAGACAACAAGGGGGGGGGGGGGGTGAACTCGTAGCGGTCAGGGTGGGACGCACGATGTGACCGCCTGCACCAAACCACCAGGGCTGGGCACCATGAGCCGAGCAGAGGCCGCTCCGGGAGGAGAGGCCTCTGATGATGGTGAAGGAACGGGGAGTCGGAATCTCTCGGCACGGCACCCGGAGCCCTACCGCATGGCTCCACGGTGAAGCTCTCCGCTGTCGAGACTCTCCGCTGACTCCCAACCGCTCACGCCTCCCCTCTCATCTCACTCCACTCCCTTGCACGCACTCTCCTACCTCTTACCTCTCATCTCACTCCACTCCCCTCCACGCACTCTCCTGCCTCTCTCCCTCTCATCTCACTCCACTCCCTCCATGCACTCTCCTGCCTCTCCCCTCTCATCTCACTCCACTCCCTCCATGCACTCTCCTGCCTCTCACCTCTCATCTCACTCTACTCCCCTCCACGCACTCTCCTACCTCTCCCCTCTCACCTCACTCTACTCCCCTCCACGCACTCTCCTGCCTCTCTCCCTCTCATCTCACTCTGCTCCCCTCCACACACGTTCCTACCTCTCCCCTCTCATCTCACTCCAATCCCCTCCACACACTGTCCTGCCTCTCGCCTCTCATCTCACCCCACTCCCCTCTCATCTCACTCTACTCCCCTCTTATCTCACTCTGCTCCCGTCCACGCACTCTCCTGCTTCTCATCTCACTCGCCTCCCCGCCACGCACTCTCCTACCTCTCCCATCTCATCTCACTCTACTCCCCTCCACGCACTCTCCTACCTCTCCCCTCTCATCTCACTCGCCTCCCCACCACGCGCTCTCTGCTTCATCAACCGAGCGGGTAGTTCCTCCTGTTCAGCTGCTGCTCCTGTTGTCTGACTTTCTCCCTGACACCACCCCACGTCCCACTTCCAGCCCCTTTCTCCACTTCCACACCTCAAGCGATGACCATTTTCAACGGTTTTACTCAGTTTGACTCCCATGTGTGTCGTGGTCAAATCTTGCAATCAAAAGTTAGTCTACTTCCTGTTGCTATACTCTTTGGTTTTTTCGGTAAAGTCACGTAGGAAAAAATAATTTAAATTAAAATGAAATGAAAACAAACAAATTAAATCATTTTAATTAATTATATTTTGTACCTCCGTGACTTTACCGAAAAAACCAAAGAGTATAGATCCTTGCAGTCACGAAAACTTCAAATCTAGAATTACTTCCTGTTGTCCAATGAATGCTAAATGTCGCACCCGTACTCAGATCTGGTGGCAGTGCAAGCCTGTATCAAAATTGGCATCGATTAATCAACTAATTGGCTCTTTTAAAGTAATAAACATTTTTGGAATCGCCTCGCCCAGGAAGCAAGCGCCACGTGTCTCTTGTGATCAAGATGTCGTCCACTTCCCGTTGTCCAATGGAGTTATTTACTTTTTAGTGCACTTTCAAATAAAACCGTTGTTTAAAAAAAAAAAAACTTTTTTTAAGGAGTTTATTTTCCTTCCCTCTGCCTGATGCCGGCCTACCTGCCTCGTCTCGGAGAGGCGCAGACGACATAACGGGAACACAAGTTGAATCATCGATTATCCAGCACCGAACAATTATCCGGCCGCTTCCAACATTATCCGGCGGTCCTGGGCCGATCCGGCAAAAACGTCAAAACCACTCCGAAGGCTGTAGACCATTTCGGTGATCCTCAACACGTACATCATGGTTGTGTTGAAACAAGAGCGTAGTAGTAGCACGTACATCACCACCCCATGCAGAGTTTTCGAGATTGGAGTGGTAAACATGGTACGGTAAATACGGTAACGTTTTACAGGAGGATGTTTTTGTCTATTTCTACGTTTGTTTATACCAATTTCACGTAGTAAACAAATATTTAAAACACATACACAACTACTCTTTGGTTCTTTCGGTAAAGTCACGTATAAAGAGAAAATAATAAATTAAATACTAGCATACGACGTTTCGATTGCAACACAAGCAATCATCATCAGGTATAAATGAAATAGAAACACAAATCTAGAATACTTAGAAATGTAATGTAATACAACAGAGAGTCGGATAACATTCTCTGTTGTATTACATTACATTTCTAAGTATACTAGATTTGTGTTTCTATTTCATTTATACCTGATGATGATTGCTTGTGTTGCAATCGAAACGTCGTATGCTAGTATTTAATTTATTATTTTCTCTTTATACGTGACTTTACCGAAAGAACCAAAGAGTAATTCCTGCAGTCACGAAAGCTCCAAATTAAGCACATACACAACACCTAAAACATTATGCTAGAATGTGCAAAAATAAGCTATTTTAAATCATGATGATTTAGTGATTAACTGGCGTTTTTGAAAATCCGGCTCCTCCTTCCCCCCCCCTCCCTCGAAGCCGCCGGGTAATCGATGATACGGAAATAACCACGCACAGTCAGCAGCATCAGCAGCATCAGCAGCATCAGCAGCATCAGCAGCATCAGCAGCATCAGCAGCATCAGCAGCATCAGCAGCATCAGCAGCATCAGCAGCATCAGCAGCATCAGCAGCATCAGCAGCATCAGCAGCATCAGCAGCATCAGCAGCATCAGCAGCATCAGCAGCATCAGCAGCATCAGCAGCATCAGCAGCATCAGCAGCATCAGCAGCATCAGCAGCCCGATACGAACAACGATGTCTCAGTGGAACTCACACCGCGACCTCGCAGAGCCGGTGGTGCCCCCCGGCCGCCCTGGTTAATACCGGGACTCCCCTACTTACGAAAATTCGACTTACGAACTTTCATGAGATACGAACAAACCTGTCCGTATGTCCAGTTGCCTGTTTGGACCGAGAGTCGTAAGTTCAACCGCCGCGCAATAGATAGCGGCGGTGGCATCTACGTCCGTAGAACGTGGAGAACCGGTGGCATCTACATCTACAGGAGATTGTGCAACTTGTATAGCCGTTCCCCGTGTTTAGTGTACACGCCGTACAGCATGTTTCGAATCGACAGGAGTAAAGTTGGACTTTTGAACAAATCGACTTACGAACAGACGCCTCTGGAAATCGTTCGTAAGTAGATGATTCCCAGTACTGCGGTGCGCGCGTGTTTACTGTAAACGCTACGTGCCGTTCGCCTTACCGTGGACGTTAAAGACCCGGTGGTGTTGTTATAATAAGTCGGGACACGTCTGTCGGCATCACGCAGTTTGCAATTCGCCAAATTTGACGACAAAAAATGTGACCCACAAATTACTCAATCGGGGAAACGCGCAGAGCGATCGTGGCTCCCAAGTTCAACGGTTCGCAAGATTCTCCTTTTCTATACAGGCACTCTTCTACCTACGAACGCGTTAGGTTCCAGAGGTTGGTTCCTAAGTCCCTCTATATATAATGTTAGCAGGGACCCTCTTGAAGAAGAGCTTTCAGATTCGCTGAGACCTTCCTGGCTACATGAATGAATGTTACAATGCTAATTACGATTTGAATAGAGCACCCAGAGTGTGTGCGTGTACGTAATCCATTGCCTCGCTGAACTATTATTTCAGTTCGTAAATGCCGTATGTAACAGGTGGTAATCCTCTGCAGCCAATGATAAAAACATCCTCATCATCATCATCATCCCTGTGCATACACAGCCTGCCCCTAACCTTTTGGCGAGAGCACTGCACGTGTGCGTGTGTGTACAGGTGAGTGAGTGTGTATACAGGTGAGTGAGTGTGTGGACGGGTGAGTGTGTGTATAGGTGAGTGAGAGTGTGTATAGGTGAGTGATAGTGTGTACAGGTGAGTGTGTATAGGTGAGTGAAAATGTGTAAAGGTAAGTGTGTGTATAGGTGAGTGAGAGTGTACAGGTGAGTGAGTGTACAGGTGAATGAGTGAGTGAGTGTGTGCACGGGTGAGTGTGTAAAGGTGAGTGTGTGTATAGGTGAGTGTGTGTATAGGTGAGTGAGAGTGTGTATAGGTGAGTGATAGTGTGTACAGGTGAGTGTGTATAAGTGAGTGAGAATGTGTAAAGGTAAGTATGTGCATAGGTGAGTGTGTGTATAGGTGAGTGTGTGTATAGGTGAGTGAGTGTGTGTGTGTGTACGGGTGAATGTGTATAGGTGAGTGTGTGTATAGGTGAGTGTGTGTACATGTGAGTGAGTGTGTACGGGTGAGTGAGTGTGTGTACAAGTGAGTGTGTATACAGTTGAGTGAGTATATGTGTGTACAGGTGAGTGAGTGTGTGGACGGGTTAGTGTGTGGACGGGTGAGTGTGTATAGGTGAGTGAGTGTGTACAGGTGAGTTTGTGTATAGGTGAGTGTGTGTATAGGTGAGTGAGAGTGTGTATAGGTGAGTGAGAGTGTGTATAGGTGAGTGTGTGTATAGGTGAGTGTGTGTAAAGGTGAGTGTAAGTATAGGTGAGTGAGAGTGTGTACAGGTGAGTGAGTGTACAGGTGAGTGTGTGTACAGGTGAGTGAGAGTGTGTACAGGTGAGTGAGTGTACAGGTGAGTGCGTGTACAGGTGAGTGTGTGTATAGGTGAGTGAGAGTGTGTACCGTTGAGTGTGTACAGGTGAGTGTGTGTACAGGTGAGAGTTGTACAGGTGAGTGTGTGTATAGGTGAGTGAGTGTGTGTACAGGTGAGTTTGTGTATGTGTGTACAGGTGAGTGTGTGTATAGGTGAGTGTGTGTATGCGTGTACAGGTGAGTGTGTGTACAGGTGAGTGTGTGTACAGGTGAGTGTGTATATAGGTGAGTGAGAGTGTGTACAGGTGAGTGTGTGTACGGCAGTGGTTGTCAGGGGGAACCACGTGTGAACCAAATATTCTGTGTCACCTGATCGCTGTACCTCGCGGGGGGGTTCCTCCCTAACATCATCATACCTATTCATAGACGTTTAGTCAGGTGACGGGCTGCTCAGTGGCAACACGGATCTTCTCCCACCACCCCCCTCGCACCTCCGATTAGCACGGGTGGCTACGTACGATGCGAAATAAGTTCAATATACTTACACACTGCCCATAGACTCAACACTGCCCATAGACTCAACACTGCCCATAGACTTAACACTGCCCATAGACTTAACACTGACCATAGACTTAACACTGCCCATAGACTCAACACTGCCCTTAGACTCAGCACTGCCCATAGACTCAACGCTGCCCATAGACTCAACACTGCCCATTGACTCACACTACCCATAGTCTAACACTGCCCATAGACTCAACACTGCCCATAGACTCAACACTGCTCATAGACTCAACACTGCCCATAGACTCAACACTGCCCATAGACTCAACACTGACCATAGACTCAACACTGCCCAAAGACTCAACACTGCCCATAGACTCAACACTGCCCATAGACTCAACGCTACCCATTAGACTCAACACTGCCCATAGACTCAACACTGACCATAGACTCAACACTGCCCATAGACTCACACTACCCATAGACTCAACACAAACTGCGCGCACAACCAAGCATTTGAAAAGAAATGCGTTTTGCAATCGAGACGAAAGATGATTTAAAGGTGCGTAGCTCCCAGTGGGCTTCCTAATATCGGCAAGGGGAGGGCGTTCCAGACGGGCACAGAAGCGGCGCATCCGAAAGACTCAGCGAGGCTTGCCTGATCAACCGGGCGGAATAAATAAATGAGCACGCGAAGGGTTAGATGAGTAAGAGAGGCCGTGCGTTGAGCGTGCCCGCGCACGTCCATGTGGTTGGGGGGATAGTGGTGGAGCAAAGATTATCGCACCGCGCTGCGTTACAGACCCAGGAACTACCCATGCCTCCCCCGAGTTAAATTCCTGGCCATGGCCCCACATCAATGTGGCGAGCGATAACCTCTACGTGTCCTTCAGTTTTTAGTTTCATTTATTTGGTACAGCCCTGTGAGCCATTCGGCTCTTGAATCGGGTGCAACCGCAACAAACAAAAAACATGAACAAGAAAACATCTTAAAGTGACTATGCGCAAACAGAAAAATGCAGGAAAAACTGCAAAATCTTCCAGAAAAAAAGCACCGTCCGCCAACGCTGTGCAAAAAGTCCTGAGCCTCCCATGACGTGGACTCAACCTTGAATGAGTGCTGTAACTGGTGCAATGTGGACAAACATCGGTGCTGGGAATGCAGAGGCGGCCGGGCGTTGTGTTCCGGCCACAATATCGAATCGTGCGCCGTTCCGGACTTAACAGTTGCCTGCTTGGTCCAATCGCCTATGTAGGCTATACGGGGAGATCTTTATCTGTTATGTGGTCGTCGGTTTATAGAAATATGATCTCTATATGTAGGTATGAGAAAGCCAGCAGTTGGCAACTAAGAGTAAAAAAAACATCCTCATTTTAAATTTTTTTTATTTCATTTGGCTACATTCCATCTTTGGGAAATAACTTTTTTAACTCAACCACATCAGGAGCTTCATTGCCAAGGTGGATGAAGCACATCAATTGTACGTGTGTATGTACGTTGAACTTCTTTCGGACCGTACGTAGTCAACCGTGCTAATCGGAGGTGCCGAGGGGGGCAAGGACAGCAAACTAAACACAAACAGCAGTTTCTAAAGCAATGAGTTTGTCGATCTAGATGAGTGTGATATAAAATTGCACAGTGGCTTTCGAATATCGGTAAGGAAGAGCGCTCCAGAGGGCCGCAAGAAGCGCGTCTGAGAAGCGCCTCGCGACGCGGTGACCGCCGTCTTTGAGCGATGGCTGTCCATGCAAAAAACTTGAGTGTGTATCGAACAGGCCCACCTGTAACAAGCGCCTAGGCCTCGCCTTCCACTCACGCGTTGACTAAAAATGTATTATTATTATGTTTTAAACAACGCTCCGCTCGCGAAACGCGATTCTGGTCTGCGCATCGCGCGGCGAGAAATAAAATGTAAAGCGACGGCGAAATATGCACAGAGACAGACCTGCCAAGCACGATGATGCACCGGTCCCTAAAATGTGTTTTCTTTTCTTATTCATTGCTCAGCCCTAGCCCGACAGCACGTGCTAGGGAGGCGGGCGGGCGGGCGGGCGGCGGGGGGGGGCGGTGCGGGGGGGGGGTGTCCCCTCTAGGGGGTTCGGAGGGGCGGTGGCTGTGGGTGCGAGGCTTGGAGGGGGGGGTGGAGCGGGGGGGGGTGAGAGGTGTCAGAGCGCTGAAGAGAACAACCGCACGGAGTGCCTCGGGCTCGCGGACCAATTGGGGGTTGTTTGGTAACCACCTGGGGTGGGAAATTCTGTTCGTGGTGGGCAGTGTCCACCACGAGCAGTGTCCACCATGGGGTTGTCCATCACGGGCATTGTCCACCATGGGCATTGTCCACCACGGGCTGTGTGGCCAACAAAGGAACGATGAATTTCAATGAATTGCCCCCCCCCCCCCTAGGGCTACCAGCGTAGGTGGGCATCACCGCATGCTCATGAGACCAGAATGGAGGCTGCATCACGCTTAGCCGGGTGACCACGCAGTCCGTTAACTACTTCGCCTGATATACAGCGGAGGTCGTTGAATGGAAAATAAAAAATTAACCCGTAAGAACAAAGTTTTTCACTATAAAACTTTTATATGCGTGGCGGCTAGAGTCCTCTCGTCCTCTGGCTTGAGATGGCTGCCACCTATGGGTCAGATGATTGCCTGCCACCATGAAGCAATTGGTAATTAAATATTTTTTTTTTCCTAAAAAGTGTAAAGTTATGGAAACAAATTTTCACGAAAATAAATTGTCACGCACAACGAGTATGTGTGCAAAATGTCAGCTCGATTGGATCACAGGAAGTGGGTTAAAAAACGACCGAAAGATTTGCACGGTCGTAAGCGTGCAAGCAAGCAAGCAAGTGAACTTAATATAAAGGATTTAAAAATAGGTTTCACCCTTTCGGACAATAATGCAAGTGTTAAGACGGTCGAACACCAAATAGAGGAGTCATGTCTGCATTGACCACACGTCTGACGCTGGTGAGACTAGGCCACGGACGAGGCTGCTATCTCTGGTGTAGGCCAACCAGTTTCAAAGACAATGCCAATTCCTTGTTGTCATCAGAGCATATTTCTGTTTGCATGTTCATCACAAGCACGGCGTGCGGTTAATGCCGTAACTTGATTCCTTGCGAAAAGTTTCTAGTTGGTGTTTAGGGGAATCAAGTTACTGCATTAACCGTACGCAGTGCTTGTGGTTGACATGCGAACGAACACGTGGCTCTGATCATATTGATGGCATTGTCTTTGAAGCTGGTTGGCCGACACCAGAGACAGCGGCCTTCTTCATGGCCTCGTCTCACTTCCAATGTCAGACCAACGAAGAACGACAAAAGGTGAACACCTCAAAGACATACTCTTTGGTTCTTTTGGTAAAGTCACGTAGGTGAAAAATAAAATAAAAATGACTAAATTAAATCACGACGTTTCGGAAGCAACACAAGCCTCCGTCATCAGGTGGGACAGCCACAGCAAGAAATAATTTGCTGGAGTGGAGTGTTAAGATACTCTTTGGTTATTTCGGTAAAGTCACGTAGGTATAAAATAAAATAAATCACGACGTTTCGGGCGCTACACAAGCGTCCGTCATCAGGTGGGAAAGCATGGTCTGCTGCTGATGCAGACTGTTTTAACACATTCCTGCGGAGGGAGCTGGTAGGAACGTTGGGTTGCTCGGTCAATGGCCAGGGTCAACGGCGGCGTGGTGTATTCCGCAAATATGGCCGTCTGTGAGGGCGGGCACAAACCGGCGTGAGTAGGTTAAACGTTGAGTTTTATAAGGGCACCACGGGGTGACCCAGCCCCTCCCCACCCAGCCCCACCCCTCCCACCCCCCACCCAGCCCCACCAACCCAGCCCCTCCCCACCCTCCCCACCCAGCCCCTCCCCACCCTCCTCACCCAGCCCCTCCCCACCCCCCCTCTCCACCCAGCCCCTCCCTCCCCACCCAGCCCCTCCCTGCACGACGGACGGACACAATAATTCCCTGGGGGCTGGTGTAACCTCGCGGTTCCGAACCAGTAAAAGATTTAAAACAGTCTGCATCAGCAGCAGACCATGCTTGTGTTGTGCCCGAAATGCCGTGGTATTGCTTCCGAAACGTCGTGATTGAATTTAGTTAATTTAATTTTTATTTTGATTATTATATTTATTTTCACCTACGTGACTTTACCGAAAGAACCAAAGAGTATGGATCCTTGCAGTCACGAAAACTTCAAACCTCAAAGACAATGCATGTTCACGACGAGTACGTGCGGTTCATGCAAACTTGATTCTTTGCAAAAGGTCATCTCAACGAGCCGTTTTATTGCCAGAAAGGGTAAAACCTATTCTTATTTTTCATACTTTGATATTGGCAACAATAACAAAGGTCCCATAGGCAGAGTAGATTGCAACCGCACACAACACATCGCATAAGAACGGTAAGAAGTAAATTATAACTAATAATAAGTACCAGAAACTGATTATGCAAAGGCAAGCCATCTCTTCACCCGGCCTTCGCCGACCCGCATTGTCCATCGTAGCGAAGAATGGTCAAATAACAAATATTGGCAAACAAAATTATCCCATAGATATCGCTGCTCAACCCGAGCTATAAATGCTCTGATACTTTGATTGTTTTCGTACCGTTCGCCTTTTTGCGATGTTCTCTGGTCGAACACTGGTCAGACAAGGCCACGAAGAAAGCTGTCTCTGGTGTTGGCCAATCAGTTTAAAAGACAATGCATACATTTTTGTCAGAGCACGTTTGCTTGCACGTGTAGTGACTGTGAATGTCACTGTGTGGTGCCGGGCTTGCGAGGCCACGGCGGATAATGTGTTGGCATTACGTGTAGCCCGGTTACTGGGCGTAGTACCAGCCCTAGCGGGGCTTGGGTGAGCACTGGTCAGCGCGGAGACACCACGTATAGTGTGCGGTGCGGGCTCCCGGTGAGGGAGCGAGAGGGAGCGTCAGTCAGTCAGGGTTACGTTGGGGCATGATACGCCGGTTGACCTGCCAACACGTGACCGGATGATATTGGAGGGGGGACACCGGTGGACGGGGGCCGCTGGGTGGTCACGTGGTATAGAAGAGCTCTCGGGAGCCTTTGGGAAAGGGCCAGAGAGATCGAGAAGGTGGGCGGGGCGAGAGGCGGAGCCAGCCCCAGCCCGGGCCGATATAACGGGGGCCCCGTGGGGGGCTCGGGGTTCTTGACTGTTGGTGAGTGAAGATCCACGTCGGGTTGAAGAAGCCTCTAGCCACGTGGTCCGGGACTCAGCTCGTGGTCCGGATCGGGATAGCGGGACCGTGTCTAGTTCTGCCGTAGCGTGGTTACGTGGGCGTTCAACACCCGAGTGTAAGTTACGTTGTGTTGTGTTGAGTTGATGTAATAAATAGTGTTGCTCCCAAGACAACGTCTGCGAATCAGTTGGACTCATTACACATGTTTCACCACAAGCACGTGTGGTTAATGCTCGACTTGATTCCTTGAATATCTTAACACCTCCCGGATTTTTTTGCCAGAAAGGGTACAAACCTATTATTTTTTTTCATACTTTTTGATACTGCCAAAAGGGGCCCTAGAAAATACTAGGGGATGTATTTATCCAATAAATATGGGCGTGAGATCTAGATTTGAAGTTTTCGTAAATGCAGGGATCCATACTCTTTGGTTCTTTCGGTAAAGTCACGTGGGTATAAAATAAATAAATTAAATCAGGACGTTTCAGGCGCAACACAAGCGTCCATCATCAGGTGGGACAACCACAACAAGAAACAACTACTGTTGTATCTTCTTGGTTCTTTCGACAGACCTGTTCTCCACCTGAAGACGGCTGCTTGCGTTGTGGCCGAAACGTCGTGAGAATTATTTTATTATGTTTTATTTTTATTATTTTCCTTCTACGTGACTTTACCGAAAGAACCAAGAAGATGAATCCCTGCAGTCACGAAAGCTTTAAATCGAAAACTACTGTTGTAGTTGTTGTATTGCTGTGGTTGTCCCACCTGATGACAGACGCTTGTGTTGCGTCTGAAACTTCGTGATTTAATATATTTTGTTTTATATCTACGTGACTTTACCGAAAGAACCAAAGAGTGTGCGCGTGAGATGTTTCAAAGCGGTCATTAACAATCCTGTGATGTTCAATAGAGCCGGCTGGTGTGTGCCAAATTTATTAATTCATATTCTTAGGTATTTTCGGTAAAGTCACGTAGGTAAAACATCAAAATTAATAAAAATAAAATAAAACAAAAATCACGACGTTTCGGAGGCAACACAAGTCTCCGTCATCAGGTGGGACCGTCACAGCCGGATTAGCTGCATCAAGTGAGGCAATGATTCAAGATGTAATCCCTTAAAAAAAAGCAAGTTGAGGGGAGGAGAGGGGGGGGGGGGGAGCTCATCAGAATGTGGTAATTTATGGTACAGTGACGCCTCTATTCATGAACGAGTTAGGTTCCAGAGGTCTGTTTGTCAGTCGATTTGTTCCAACTTTACTCTTATCGATCCCAAACACGTTGTACGGTATGCACACTAAACACAGCGAATGGCTTTAAAAGTTGTACAATCTCCTGCAGATGTAGATGCCACTGATTCTTCACGTTCTGTAGATGTAGATGCCACCACCGGCCATCCCTTGTGGGGTGGTTGAACTTATGACTCACAGTCCGAACAGGCAACTGGACGTCCGGGACGGGTTTGTTCGTATCTATGAAAATCCCTAAGTCGAATGTTCGTAAGTAGAGTGCGTCCCAGGACTTTCAACGAACACAACTGGTCAAGAAAAAGCAACATTGCCCCCTACTGACCGCTTAGGTTGATCTTCTTCGTGTGGCTGCTGATGTAACTGCTGCTGTTGCTGCTTGACAACAACGACAATGTCACGTTCAGGCGGTCAAGACGGACAACCGCGTTTGAGGCTCAGCGGAGTCGTAGAGCATCATCGCCACGGCGTCTCCTTCGTTACGTGCGGCTCGGAGCGTTGCGTCGTTGACACGTTGGGTACGGTCTCTGTTCTGGGTCACCCACAGTCGCACCACCACTACTGCTGCCATGGTTTGTGCAGTCGATGCGGCTCAGGGTGGACCGTGAGCTTCGTGGAAGGTCATCACCATGGTGATGAAGGTCGGAGAGCCGAGTGGAGTTTACGAGAAGAAGTCCCCCCCCCCTCCTACTCCCCTCCTCCCCCCTCCATCTTCTTCCCCCCTCCCATCCTTCGCCCTTTCTTCCCCCTCCTACTGCCCCCCCCCCATCCTCCTCCCCCCTCCTCCTCCCCCTCCTCCTCCCTCCCCCTCCTCCTCCCCCCTCCTCCCCCATCCTCCTCCTCCCGTTCTCCCCCCCCTCTTCCAACCTCTCCTCCTCCCCCTCCTCCTCCCTCCCCCTCCTCCTCCCCCCTCCTCCCCCATCCTCCTCCTCCCGTTCTTCCCCCCCTCTTCCTTCCTCTCCTCCTCCCCCCTCCTCCTCTTCCCCCCTCCTCCTCCCCCCTCTTCATCCCCCCTCCTCCTCCCCCCTTCTCCTCCTCCCTCCCCATCCTTCTCCCCCCTCCCCATCCTTCTCCCCCGTCCTCCCCCATCCTCATCCTCCCGTTCTCCTCCCCCCTCCTTCCTCTCCTCCTCCCCCCCATCCTCCTCTCCCTTCCCCTCCTCCTCCTCTCCCCCTCCTCCTCCCCCATCCTCCTACCTCCTCCTCTCCACCTCCTCCTCCCCCCTCCCCCTTCCTCCCCTCCTCCCCGCGCCATCCTTCTCGTGAGAAACGCAACTTGCCAGGAGATCCCCTGGGCTTCGATCTCCGCCACGAGGCTTCTGGACCACAACCCCTGAACTGCATCGTCCATCGCACGAACCATGGCAGCAGAAGCAGCAGAAGATGATGATGATGATGGACACTGGATGATGATGATGATGCACTTATGGGAGATTACGAATTCTCCGGGCAGTGTGCGGAGACTGCGGTCAAGCACCCAGAACAGAACCACGGTATTTGTAACAGAGGAGGAGGTGGTGGTGGTCTTGACATCGTCAGAGCAGCGATTATGATTCACCACACACGGAGAAGAAAAGAGATTTATAGATTCACATAGAGATGCATAGACTCGCATAGAAACCCACAGACTCACACAGAGATCTATAGATTCACATAGAGATCCATAGACTCGCATAGAAACCCACAGACTCACACAGAGATCTATAGATTCACATAGAGATCCATAGACTCGCATAGAAACCCAAAGACTCACACAGAGATCTATAGATTCACATAGAGATCCATAGACTCACATAGAAACCCACAGACTTACACAGAGATCTATAGACTCACATGTAGACCCATAGACTCACATAGAGACCCATATACTCACCGTGAGATCAATAGACTCAAATAGAGGCCCATACACTCAATCAGAGACATTTAGGCTCAGAGGTCTATAGATTCACATAAAAAACCATAGAATAACACAGAGATCAATAGATTCACATAAAGACCCATAGACTAACACAGAGATCGATAGATTCACACAGAGACCCATAGACTCACCTCAAGACCCATAGACTAACACTGAGATCGATAGATTCACACCGAGACCCATAGACTCACATAAAGACCCATAGACTCACACTATATATCTATAGGCTCACATAGAGACCCGTAAACTCACATAGCGATGATTCGGCACTCCGCTATTCCTGACGCTGTCATCTGGCTTATCAATCACCTCGTTGTGCATGAGATCACAGCTGTTGGCTCTTCATCATCAACATCAGCAGCCGTACAGAAAATAAGACAGATATCTATAGACTCACACCGAGAGCCATAGACTCAGACCGAGACCCATAGACTAACACAGAGATCAATATATTCAGACCGAGACCCATAGACTCACATCAAGACCCTTTGACTAACACAGAGACTGATAGATTCACACAGAGACCCATATACTAACACAGAGACCCATAGACTAACACAGAGATCAATAGATTGACACCGAGACCCATAGACTCGCATCACGACCCATAGACTAACACAGAGACCGATAGATTCACAAAGAGACCCATAGACTAACACAGAGACCCATAGACTAACACAGAGATCAATAGATTGACACCGAGACCCATAGACTCACATCAAGACCCATTGACTGACACAGAGACCGATAGATTCACACAGAGACCCGTAGACTAACACAGAGACCCATAGACTAACACAGAGATCAATAGATTTACACTGAGACCCATAGACTCACATCAAGACCCATAGACTAACACAGAGATAAATGCATTCACATAAAGACCCATAGACTCACACAATATATCGATAGACTCACACAGAGATCTATAGACTCACATAGAGACCCGTATACTCAAGTAGAGACCTGTAGACTCATACGGAGACCTCTATGAAGGAGGCATCACAACCTCCACTACTCTTGACGAAATCATCTGGGTCATCAACCACCTCGATGTAAACATAGGGCAACCAACATCAGCCGTACGGAGGAGGAGGACGAGGGAGAGAGTGTCCACTTTAATTTTCTAAAACGTAATACATATATTTTTAAGGTAAGGTTTATTTAAACCAGAAATCACCAGAATCAGAATATTTACTTATATTGGAGGAATCCGATCAGCTATAAAGCTCTTTCTTTCACAGATGCCCAGTAGACATCTGCACAAATGAATATGCAAAGGGGACTAAAAATGTTAGGGGTCAATTAATTGGGGGTTGCAAGGACCACCCCGTAGATCAGCGTTCATTGCAAGGCCCTCGGGCCACTGGCGGACCTGGTAGCCTTTAGTGCGGCCCCTGACGTGCAGCCCCCAACAATACACAAATATTGAAAACACAGCGTATCATCATCATCATCATCGTGCTGCTGTCACACCCCCAATGGTTTCAAATATGTGGTGGCCCTCACACTGACGATGTCCTATTGGTGAAAGTGCCCTCCCCCCTCTGAAAATGAGCGATGCACGCTGCTGTAGAGCATTTGGCTACTGCTGCTGTTGTCATCAATGTCCACGTGATCATGATAGAGTCACTTGGTTGAGCTGTCATTTGTGATGGCCAGAGTTGCTTCTGAAAAAAAGAGCGACGTAGCTAAAAGTGGGTCTTACCTGGTAAAATAATCATATAGTTTAGTACATCGCAGCGTTCTTTATTGTACTGTTGTCAAACCCCCAATGGTTTCAAATGTGTGGTTGCCCTCACACTGACGATGTCCTATTGGTGAAATTCCCCCCTCACCCCCCTCTGAAAATTAACGAAGAACGCTGCTGTAGATGGTTTGGCTGCTGCTGCTGCCATCAATGTCCACGTGATCATGATAGAGCCATTTGGTTGAGCTGTCATTTGTGATGGCCAGAGTCGCTTCTGAAAAAAAGAGCGACGTAGCACAAAGTGGGTCTTACCTGGTACAATAATATGTAAATATATCAAGGCCGTAATTATAATATATATTAGGGGGGACACACCCCCCCCCCCCAATATTCAAATATGCTGAAAATGTCCCCCCCCCCCCCCCCCCTTAATATATTGCTTTAAAAAAAGAATTGCTATGTAAATAAAAATAACAATTTGCTAAAACTTGGCCACAATATCTGGACTTGTCTTCATATAAATCAATGCATAGATTCTGTTGAGATGATTGTGGTTATGGTTGTACTTTATCAGTCCCTAATCTCTGCCATTACATACAATGAAACAAGCAATGGTAAAAA
This sequence comes from Lethenteron reissneri, assembly GCF_015708825.2. Taxonomy (NCBI): domain Eukaryota; kingdom Metazoa; phylum Chordata; class Hyperoartia; order Petromyzontiformes; family Petromyzontidae; genus Lethenteron; species Lethenteron reissneri. The sequence goes on from NC_083779.1 coordinate 7,928,774, forward strand.
AAATTAAAACGGAGCAATGTAAATTTCGATTGAAAGCTTTCGTGACTGCAGGGATTCATCTTCTTGGTTCTTTCGGTAAAGTCACGTAGAAGGGAAGTAATAAAATAATAAAAATAAAACATAATAAAACAATTCTCACGACGTTTCGGCCACAACGCAAGCAGCTGTCCTCAGGTGAAAACCTCGTCTGTCGAGGCGACAGCGTCTGAATGAAACAGCACACGTGCTTGGAGCATATATATAAGCTGGGTTGGAAGGGGGGAAAAGAGCGCCTTGACAAAAGAATATATATATCAAGAGGCATTTAGCATATTTATGGGAAATGCAGGTATGTGATTAGTACTACTCATGCCCGTGCATTATGCAGGATTAGCAGCATCAAAGGGAGGGGATATGGGAAATGCAGGTATGTGAATAAGACTACTTATGCCCGTGCATATGCAGGATTAGCAGCATCAAAGGGAGGGGATAGGGGTAGCATTAATAAAGGGAAGGAGTGTTAATAGTATGTAGCTGCAGTAACTAAAACCACCACGTAAACAACTAAAGTATAAACTACATAGTATCATCAGTATACTAAATATACTCTACAATAAGCTGAGTTACTAGCAGTAAGTAATACATTAAAATTCTACGTCGTAAAAATATATAATATGCTTCCATCTAAACTTTATTCTCTTACATCACACGAGTCTACACCGTACGATATACTGCCATAGACAAACCCAACATTAAATTATATACTGTATTGCTATAAACCACCTTATACATTGTAATATTGCACTATGTATTATTCTACCCACCCTAATGTATATCACACTGCTGTATATTGACTATACAATTACGATACTATATATTCCTTTGTACATTGTATTAAGCATATAAATGTTATACTATTTGTTATTATACACTGTACCATTGACCGTCGTGTGAAATATACTAAGAGGAAGCAACGAAATATGTCAATGGGTGAGTAGTGGTAGGAAACTTGCAGCGGAGCAAAGAATCCATTCCCTGCAGAGAAAGTCACCGTAAACGTGATTGTGTTCACGTTTACGGTGATTTTCAGACCGCGTTCCACTCACTGGCATTGTATACATAGCTGTCAACCCCTGATCAGTGCCCTACCTGATTACAGACCAATTCAGAGCTTATCGATCACCCCGTGGCCATTATAAACCTCAACGTAAATCCTCCACAAAGTCCCATCACAAGGGAGAAATAACAAACAAATAGACACAAATGTTTTATTGCCGTGTTGAAACGGCTGTACGCCATATGGACCTGAAAACATAATTTCCCTGTACAAGAATACGGGGTAAACCGTGTGGGTTGTGACAGGTCTGCTAACTCTACATTACACTATACACTACACACTACACGACTCTACACTACACACTACACTACTATACACTACACACTACACTACACACTACACTACTATACACTACACTACTATACACGACACACTACACTACTCTACACTACACATTACACTACTCTACACTACTCTACACTACTCTACTATACACTACAATACACTACATACTACACTATTATACACTACAATACACTACACACTACACTACTATACACTACACTACTATACACTACACTACTATACACTACAAAACACTACACTACGGTACACTACATACTACACTACTACACTACAATACACTACACGACTCTACACTACTATACACTACACTACTATACACTACACACTACACTACTCTACACTACACATTACACTACTCTACACTACTATACACTACACTACTATACACTACAATACACTACACACTAAACTACTATACACTACACACGACACTACTATACACTACAATACACTACACACTACACTACTCTACACTACACACTACACTACTATACACTACACTACTCTACACTACACACTACACTACAATACACTACAATATTATACACTACAATACACTACAATACGGTACACTACACTACACACTACACTACTATACACTACAATACACTACACACTACACTACTATACACTACACTACGACATCCCTATCAACCCATTATCTCAACGTTAATCCTACAAAGTCCCATCACAAGGAGATAAACAACAAACAGACAGACATTTTATTTGTTTACTCAACCTCCCTGTATATAATAATAAGAATAATCCGGGGGGTTAAACCTCCTGAGCTGTTTGATGATTTCAGTTGCGAGTCGGTTGGGGGCAGTCGCCCTGCTTCGCTGCCACTCCGCACAGAACCTCCGCTACGCCAGGTAAGGAATTCATCGCTCGCTCGATGTCGCGCTCTCTTTCTCTCTCTCTTGTCCCTCTAATTCTCTCCGCACACGCTCGATATCGTCGTCGTCGTCCGCTTAGACGACCACAGCGTTTTTTTTTTACGCTTTTCCCACTCCCGACGTTCGAAACCGCCGCTGGCCGCTTACCGCCCCGTTCGTCCGAGGCTCTCGCCTGGATTTTTCCGCGGGAAGCCTGCGCTAGGCCGCCGGCCGAGGCCGGGCGTCTCCGCCTCTCTAACCGTGGTTCGCGTAATGGCGATTCTTCCCGTCCTTGGCGGACGTATCTTTACGAGGCTGCGTAAAATTGCGTCTAATATATATTTTTTATTTTCGCCGTCTTGCTTCGGAGTTTTGTCGGCTCGTCTACTTTTTGTACAAAGTGCGTCGCGTTCAATGTGATGTCTCGTTTTTTTTGGTGGGTAGTAAGGGGTTGTGTGTGTGTGTATAATGCCGTAGTGTAGGTTTATTTGTCTCTTATGTATTATGTAGAGTGCCGTGTGGTTATTAATTCATTTTATAAGCAACCACCGCAAACGTTGATCCACCGCTGTGTTTCCATTTGCCCCGAAGTCTTATCAGAGTGTGTCAGCGTATTCATTTGTAAACAATGATATATTTAAGACCAATGGGGTTTTTTTTGCGTGTAATATCTATCGCATTTTTTTGTATAACAGTGCGTTATGAACTGGCTGTTTAAACACTGTGCAGTGCGCATTTACGTTAGTATTAAGGCATCGGCCAAACATTTCACAATTGCAGGAACCTCGTGAAAATGGGCCCTAAGACTCGGTGAAAGATGCAGAAAATTGAGTGGTGTTGGTTTTATTCTTGGCGTCTTCACACGACACAAAAAGAGAGGAAAATGTCAGTGGGTATAAGCCTAGACCTTGCAGGCCATTGCTCACACTCTTTCGTGTTGATCCTATGGTGGAAATCCACAATTGAGATGGCGAGGCACCAAATATCTCCGTAAAACATCAACTTTGCCATGTTAACTGCACAAATGTGATGATCATTTTAGCCTCTCCTAAGTGATGATGGTCGTGATAGTAGTTATCAGTCCATGTTGACCCTGGCTGAGATTCAAACTCGTGGCTAACAACTCTGAGGTTCTGCCTACTCCAACAACAACTGAGTGGCATCTGGACCATGTCCACTGTGACATGGTCCGAAGATGGCACCACCAATGAAGATTCTTGAATCCATGTGTGTGGAGCTCTGCCTCACAGCTATGTTTTCACTCCGGCTACTCTGCTTTCTGGTTTCCTTGCATGCAAAGCCAAATGCTCAGAAGTGGAACCTTCTGAACATCTCCTTGTGGAAGCCTCCTCAAAAAAAAGGATTCTTAAGAGTCGGTGAGGCTTTTCCTGGATAAATAAAGGAAATTGTTATTATATGGATTTAAACCGTTTCAAACGGGGCCTTGTGGGGGTGGTGGTGAATGTCACCTCATGAACAAGTCGGATTGATCAACGTCGACACTGCAACAACTGAAACTCCGATCCCCGTAGATGACGATTAAGAAAAGCAGGCCTGAGGTTACCAAAGTACTCAACCCCAAGTTGTAACTTCACCTAAACCGCCAAACTCCTGAACCGTATCATCATGGCCAAAGCCGTTGATGTCACCAGACCTCGCCAATGCGTTCTACCGTCTGCCAGATACCGCAGCTGCTGCATAGTAGACACTCGACCTCCAAGGTCTTCCCGAACAGTATCCTACCATCTGCTGTGACTTCGGTATTTCGCTTGGTCACTGGATTCTTGGAGATGACTCCATGCCCGCCTTGATAAACTGGCCCTCCCTCATCCTGCACACGTGTCCCATCCAGCGCAACCATTTTTTTCCTCATCATATTTTCAACACTTACCTGCTATGTTCTCGTCTGGTCTTCTGCATTTACTTATCCTGTCTAATTTCCGCGCATCCGTAGTTGATGCCTGTGCACAGGCCTGAGCGCCATCTACACAATTTTCAGCATCTGGAGTATCCTACCTTGGATGCCGAAACAGGCTGGCAGTTTCCAGAGGTTCGTCATTGGCTTGCTTAAAGTCTACAAAGGAAATCCAGTGATCCACCCCATATTGCCAACTTTTCTCTATCTGCTGTACCAATCTAATCACTCAAGCCCCTCCCTTATATAAATCCATTCTAATTTTCCTGTAAACGGTTTTTCCATCTGATACTTCACCATATTCATACATAGTTTGGTAATACTTGACCCCGGATACTCAACTGACTTATTTCATTGGTGTAGTGGTATGATGATTGTCTTCCATTCCTGTGGTGGCTGTTCGTTATGCTAAGCAGCTTTGATTGCCTAATTCAGCTACTCCAACACACTATGGCCTCCCTTTACATAATCCCACCGCTGTACCATATTTTATCTGCTTCAGGTGTGCTGCGGCAGTCTGGAACGTTCTTCCTTCCGATATTAGGAAGCCACTGGAGATATGTGCTTGTAAATCATCTAGATTGACAAACAAATTTCTTTAGAACTGCTTTTTGTGTTTAGTTGTCCTTCCTGATCTTCTCAAGGAGCATAAACCATCACGCAAACTCCGGTCATTCTCGCAGCAGCTTCTAGCTAGCTATAGAAAAAAGACGGTCACCGCATCGCGCGTTTTCAGATGCACTTCTGCGGTCGTCTGGAACTCTCTTCCAATATTAGGAAGCCACTGGAGCAATGTACTTTTAAATAATCTATATTGAAAACTAATTTCTTTAGAACTGCTTTCTTGTTTAGTTTGTTGTCCTTACCCCACACCTCCGATTAGTATGGTTGGCTACATACCATGCGAAAGAAGTTCAACATACATGTGGAAAGACAGTACGGAGCGATAGTGGGACAGTATGGTTCCCCGGGACCATGGTTACTAATGGACGTACGAATGATGATTAATGAGACAAACGTGGACAGGGTCACGTGAGGGGGAGCACGGGTTCCAATGGCGGGAGAATTGTAATAAGAGCGGAGATTGACAGAGCAGGTACGGCAAGAAGAATTCGAGAATAGGGGCGTGGCCGGACCAGGCGAGGCATAAGAGCCGGTGCGAGTCGGAGCTGGTGGCTGTTGGTGTAAGGACTCGTCGTCGTCGTCGCCTTGGACGGGTCGTCTCCATCGTCTTCGAGATGTCTTGAGACTAGAAGCTATGTTGTCCCAGAATAGTCGTCTAACTAACCAAGTGCATATAGTCACTTGCCGTTACTCGTTGAGTTGTCAATGGACTTTATTCTAATAATTATATAGAAAGACAGCACGGTGTCTCTGAGTGCTACATTACAGTGGCGTCAGAAGTGGCTATTGTAAAATGCCTAAGAAAGGAAATAGTAAGAACCCACCTGTAACATCTTCAAAGACGGAGAAGAGAGACGGTCAAGGAGTTCCCACTGCAGCCCCGGGAGCCGGGAGCCCGGTGACGAAGCCCGAGGGTGAAGAGAATGCGGCACCTGCGTCGGAGGAGTGGCAAGCCTTGATGGCGGAGGCAGATCGGCTCCGGTTGTCCGTCGCTGACTTGACATCGAAGAGGAGAGTGGCGATTTCGGGAGCCGACGCAGCCGGGAATGAGCCGCGAAGTCGGGCGGTCGGGGTTCCCGCGTTGGAGATCATGCGGTCGGGGGCCGCCATTTTGCGGGAGGTGACACGACCGATGGCCGCCATTTTGAAACCTACGCAGAAGGCAGCGGAGGCGGTGTCATCTCGGGCAGCGGTGCGAGGAGCCGACGATCAACCACGAAGGCTGCCATTGATCAAATAATTTACGGCGGCGGGGGGGGGGGACTGGAGTGCCTTCACCTGCCGGTTTGGAGCAGTGTCTGTCGGCTGGATGGAGGAAGAGGCGCTGGCTTCTTTGCCTACGGCTCTTGATGATGATGGCCTCGCAGTGTTCTGGGCCATTCCGGAGGAGAGGAGGGCCACGCTTCAGGCAGCCTACAAGGAGATGTCGGCAGTATACAAGCGGGCGGAACCTGGCGAAGACAGTCTGGGGTGGAAGCAGGGATCGGAAAACCTCGGCTTGGTGACGAATGGGCCGGCCGACCAAGATTTTTGTGGAGTTGTCGTAGGAAGAAACGGAGCCTACGAGGGGAGTGATGGCTGCGGTTCGTGGAGGGGACCAGCGGCGATGGGGGGATGCCGGGACGGCTCCCGGAGTGGTGATCCCGGTCCAATTCGGCACCTTCGCCGCGGGCGCCCAGGCTCACCTGCTCCGCTGCGGCCAGCTTCAATACTTCGTGCGGGGATCCCAAGCGTCGTGGGGACATCATGGAGCCCTTGCGTCCACCGCCTCATCGACAGCTACGGCCTAGCCCAGACGAGTCACGATGCACTAGACACCCGACCGCTAAAACTCACCTCGCATCGGGGATTCGTAGAGCCCGAACTCAGGCACGCAGTAGCGAAAGCTGGCGGGCCGAGTAGTGGTAGGTGCGGCTGGTTCATGGGGAATTGTATATGGTGTGTTTGGTGTGAAAATATGTGTTCAGGGGTGAGTGCCTTGGATTGTGACTCTGGAATCGTTTTGTCATGAAGCCCTCTAGATTAAGGGATCGTTGTGGTTCGCTGGGGTGATTGCGTGTGTAGCGGCGAACGGAGGTAATTAGGATTTTGTAGAGATGGGGTGCCAGTGTTGGATTGGGACGTAGGCTGTGGCCTACCTCTGGGGCACGGATCCTGATCAGGATGGCCCGAAAGTGTTGAATGACCAGGGTGTGTTCGGATGCCATGGGACCACGATTGTTACGGGGATTCCCCCCATCGGCAAGCGTTAGTTGGCGCAGGTAAAATTCAAGGAATCTCTAGAGATCCGCCGGACATGAGTGTAGTGGTCCCGTCGTGTTGCGGCAGACGGCCCGACCTGACGGCCCGGAGGTCGAGACCCTCATTGGGAAGTCTAGAGCACTGGGCTGTGGGCTCACGTTGCTCAGGAGTAGTGGTCCCGTCGTGTTGGGGGCTCACTTTAATTGATAATAGTGGTCCTGTGCGTCCTTGCAACGGTTTGACCTGGCGGGCAGGAGACGGAGGTCCTCCTTGGCCTGTCTAGAGTGTAAGGGTTGCGGACTCGCACCGCTCTGGGTGCTAACGCTATTAAGTGGAAATTGGGAACCGTTCCTGCAGATCCCATTCGGGGATATGAAAATTGCGGGGGTTCAGGTGAAAGAGGTATTGCTTAAGCGAGGTTAGCAAGGAGTGATGGGTTCGGGCCAACCGCTGAGAGAGGAGGGTGTTAGAACGCATGCTGTGAAGCATGGAAGGGTGAGTTGTGGCAGTAACCCTAAGTTGTTCGGGGCGCAGGAGGTTGAGTGTGACTCCTGTTGAATGCGATTCCTGTTGAATGCGATTCCTGTTGAGTGAATGTTGGCCGTGGAAATTCGCCCCTATGGATGTTGGATGGGGTCCGGCCTCTGGAAGGGACAAACCTTCCTTGTCAATAAATCGTCAGGCTGTATGATGTGTTGAAGTGTGTGAGTCAGAGGAGGTGTAGTACGGGATAGAGCATGGCTGAGTCGGTTAGGAAGTGCCATTGCTTTAATCCCCGAAATTTGCACTGGCCAGGTTAATGGCTGGTGGAGGTTGTTAAAAATTGACGGCCGCGGAGTGGGCAAGGGCGAGTGATATGTCGCCGCTGGGCAGCCCATGAGTTGCGTTCTAACCGTATGTCCGTCTTAGACTTGAATCATTCATCCCCAGTGTTGTGCGGTCGGGGTCTGGGGTGTAGGACGGGCCGGGTCGGTGGGCCGGAGTAATCGAACGTCGAGGGATGTGTGTTGTTCCACCCCCCGTTTTGAATCCCTGGCGTCAGAAGTGCCCAAAGACCTCAAAACCCCCCCCGGGCTTGAGTGCAAGCCCTCTTGGCCATTGACGGCCACAAATCTGCCCGGGGAGAAGGACCGACGTCAAGAACTGGACATTTCGTTGACGGATCGCCGTGATGTTGTTGGTTTCCTTGTGTGTTGTGGGCGTCTGTCCGTTCAAAATGTCCGTGGCTTGACGGGATGATCGCGGGGGTTGCGTGCTTGGGTTGTTCGGATTTTGGAAATATTGTTGTGTTGTTGGTTTGGTTATGGTTGTCTGCATTGTTCTTCTAAGGAGCAAGTTGTTCCTTCAATTCTCAAACAATTGGTATGCGTTGTTTTAAATGGTTGATTCGGCCTAAAAATAAATTGTTTGAAATTGTGTTAGCCGAGGACTGCTATTTTTTTTAAGAGAGGGAGGGGGGGGGGTGATGTAAAGACAGCACGGAGTGATAATGGGACAGTATGGTTCCTAATGGACGTGCTAATGATGATTGATGAGACAAACGTTGACAGGATCACATGAGGGGGAGCATGGGATCCAATGGCGGGGGAAGTGTTATAAGGGCAGAGATTGACAGAGCAGGTGTGGCGAGGAGAATTCGAGAATAGGGGCGTGGCCGGACCGGGCGAGGCATAAGAGCCGGCGCAATGCCGGAGTTGGTGGCTGTTGATGTGTCGTCGTCGCCTTGGACAGGTCGTCTCCATCGTTTTCGAGATGTCTTGAGACGAGAAGCTATGTTGTCCAAGAATCGAGTCGTCTAACTAACCAAGCATATATAGTCACTCTTGGTTACTCGTTGAGTTGTCAGTGGACTTTATTCCAATATATACATGGAAATACAAGACTGTCTCTGAGAGCTACATTACACATGCATACAATGCTGTGTCAACCTTTCTCTCCTAGGTTTCCTCTTACCCCCTTTATTTTCTCATCTCAGAAGATCATCGAAGGATTACCAATGATGACCTCTCTGGGTATTTGTTTCCAATCGCACTATTGAAGGTCTGCAAAGAGGAGCTGTCGATGATGTTCTCGCACCTGTCAAAACCTTCTGCTCCTGCACTTTCTCATCCATTTCGAAGAAGTGCTAGATCATTCCACTCCTTAAAAATAATCTTGACAGGTGCGAAGTCACACATTATTGGTCTATCTCCATTATTTTTACAAACTCGAAAACAGTCGAGCGACAAAGACCGGTGTGGCTATGACCACATGTATCTGGCTCAATAAACTTCAGCCCTGTCCAGTCTACATACCGAGCCCTCCAATCGACTGAGGCCACAGTCGTGTGGTTATTGTCAATGACCTGGTGGCTGTTGATTCTTTTGGGTTGGCAGTAGCACGAGGGACTGAACGTTTTAGTCGCTCGTGACCCCATTAATCACCGCGTCCTGCACCACCTGCAGACAAGACACGTCCAGCATCATCCTGTATCTGTTCGGCGTCCCACTGGGATCCGTTGTCTCAAGTAGCCAGACTTTTACAGAATTTGAGTGAATCTGTACATCGATATGCTGATGATACCATGCCTCTGATTAGCACGGTTGGCTAAGTTCGGTGTGAACGAAGTTCAACATACGTACATACCCAGTTCTACATCTCTTTCAAAACTTATGGTCCTAATACAATGAACTTGCTCTCAGAATATACATCAGCTCTACAATACTGGCCGCTGCTAAACAACCTACAACTCAAGCCCTCAATGTCCGAGACTACGATACCTGCAACTTGTCAGAAGTTACGATGTCTGGACGTGCCAGTTTCCACCATCATGCCGTGTAGTTCCGTAGCAACACGCGGAAATCTTAAATTTCCGGGTATGGTACTTGACAAACATCTCACGTTTGATTCGTGCGTCGGCGAATTTATCCAGTTTTGCACTTATCACAGCTGGGACTCTACATTATCAGAAATTGCACAAATAAGCATATCGCATGTGGTCCAGTTGGCCCTCACGTCTCGACTATTATAACGGAGTCAACGATAGCCTTGGCAGACGACTCCAGCATTTTCCAAAACACCCTCCTCGCCGACGTTGTTTGCCCAGACCCCACTCCTCGCAAGCTTCCTCAAGCCTTTTGAAAGAGCTCCGCTGGTTACCAATGCACGTGAGAGTCCAGTTCTAGGTCACGGTACTGGCTTTTATAGCAAAGAAGATCGGCAATCATCTTACCTGAACGATGCCATCCATCCATACTTATACTATCTGGCATGAACCTGCTGCTATGTGTCAAATCCACTTGATTTAGGAGAGCAAAACGGAGCTTTTCATCTGCAAGCCTGGTGTCCTGGAAGAGTGCTATCTGAGGTCTGGTCAGCTGTGAGAATCGGTGCTTTTAAGACCGGACTAAAAATAAAAAATTCTCTACACCTCATGTTTTGTTGAGAATGTTTCCGTGCCGTCCATGTTTCTGTCATGGCTTTCTGCTGAATGTAGCCGCGCGTTACAAATCTTGAGTTGACTGGGACTCCCTTTTCTGTTACCGCACCGGTTACCGCAATTTTGATGAACAGCGGCCAAACTCCCCTTAATCAAAAACGGAATTTCCCAAGCGTGCGTGCATGCGTATATCTTTGTGTGCATCTTTATGTGTGTGCACGGTTCTGTGTTTTTCCAAGATACTGAAGAATGGGCACCGCTGAGGGGTCGCCAGCCCCCAAGAGGACCGTGAGCCCGTCTCGGAGGCCCCGTCACAAGCACCGCACTACAGAGTGCTTTATGGGCACCTCCTTCTTGGCGACAAGGTGCGTTGGCGTCTCTCAACAGATCTCGCTGCCACATTTGCCGTTAAATTACTACGTTTTGGGGTTTTAACTGACAATAAAGGAGTGTTTTTGTTGGGGCTGTTGCATCACAGTGCCAGTTGTGCCAGAGAGACACGACGCACCGTTCGGCCGCAGAGTACACACTTTACACCGAGTACCAGGTGCACTGTGTAGCAGCGATTGCTTCATTGTTTTTTTGTCCTTAATAACAGTTTAATCTTTTAATCATAAATAATGAACACGATTTATAACGCGCGATTATTTTGCAAATCGGTCGCGTTATTCTATTGAGAACTCGGAGGCACGGAGCTTGCCTGAACAGGTGAGTCGTTCGGCTGGATAGCCAATCTCATAAAGTGCGTTCGATCACCCGGCTGGTCCAGCGTTAACGTTCGTCGCCTCCTTGAGACTTTTCTCGGCTCCAATTTGGCCGACGCATACGCAGGGTGGCAGTATGTCCTGGGCTGTCCGCCACAAAGTTTCATGCGATTAGTGAGAAGAAAATTGTCATTTAAAAAAGATCTTGACCATTGGTAGTTGCGTTCCACTTTGGTGACCGCAGTTGTGTGGTTTCCACGCTTGTTTGACTCCGTCGCTTGCCGATTTCAAGAAGACCATCAGAACCTCCCAAAGCCTCACAGACTTAATTCCCACAACTCTCTTTGAGGTCAAGCGCAGGCTCTCAAAGCACCCTCGTTCTGTCCAGAGACTCGGTGCAGAGCGAACCGGGAAAATACTGATGTTCCGAACGAGCTCTTTAATTTTGTTCACCAATTTCACTGAAGGACCTCCGGGTTTCACTTCACCCAGCAGACAAGCGTCCGCATTGAAACCGCATCACAGCATCACATGGCAGATGTGGATTTTTTATGCCACACCGATTGGGCAATTGAGAATAACCCACGGTGCGACTGTGGGTCACCACCACTTGAAGTAACTTGAAAATTAGGTCGATCAGCCCCTGGAATGTATGGGTTAATGTTTTCCAGCAGCATTAGTTCAAGCAGGAAAACTCGAAACAGGTTTTGACTTTCTTAGTCTAATTAGCAGTCGGATTGTTAAATATATTGCTCCTGGGTTGCCAGATGTCTAAGGTTGTAGGGAACAACCTGTGACTAATGTCCCAAGTTGCAAATGTCCTGAACAATCGCTTGGCCACCCCACAGAAGAACCTACCTCTCATCGCCTACACCAGTGATGGCCAATCTGTCATAGAACAAGAGCAAAAAAAGTAGCCATGAGGTCTGCAAAGAGCCAAGTGTATACAGTGCTGAGAAAAAGTTTGTGAACCCCTTAGGATGTTCACATATTTTACATATTTCAAATCTATAATGTTATTAGACCTTAGAATCTAAGTCCTATAATAATATATAAAGATAACCTGATTAAACAAATTACACACAAACATGATACTCTTTCAACATTTATTAATCTTCATGATTCTACATTCCATAACCACGTGTGAAACAGTATGCAAACCTTTAGATTCAGGAACTGGTGACACCCCCCCCCCCCCTCTTAAGCAGCAATGACTCCAATTAAGTGTATCCTGTAATCGTTGGTCACTTTCTCACATCGAATTTAAGGAATTTTTGACAATTGCTCCTGACAGAACTCCTTCAACTTGGTAACATTTGAGGGTTGCCTTGCATGGACAGTTCACTTCAGGTCCTGCCACAACATTTAGATGGGGTTTAGATCCGGACTTTGACTAGGCCATTGTAAAAAGTGGAATTTTTTTCTGTAGCCATTCTTTTGTAGATCTGCTTATATGTTTAGGATCATTGTCTTGCTGCAAGACCCACTTTTGGTTGGTTCAGCTTTAGCTCACGGACAGATGGCCTGACATTCTCCTCTAGAATTTTCTGATTAAATGCAAAATTCATGGTTGTGTCAATGATGGCAAGCCGCCCAGATCCTAAGGCAGCAAAGCAGCCCCAAACCATCACGTTTCCACCACCACGCTTGACGGTTGGGATGAGGTTCTTCTGTTTGAAAGCAGTGTTTGGTTGTCGCCAAACATAACGTTTCTCATCGAGGCCAAAAAGTTCTACCTTTGACTCGTCTGTGCAGAAAACATTGTTCCAGAAGTCTTGTGGATCATCTATGTGTTCTTTGGTGAACTTTAGATGGGCAGCAATATTCTTTTTGGGGAGCAGTGATTTTCTCCTTGCTCTCCTTCCATGAACACCATTCTTGTTCAGTCTTTTTCTGATAGTTGAGTCATGAACACGCACATTAGCCAAGGCGAGAGTAGCCTGCAGATCCTTGGATGTTTCTCTTGGGCTCTTTGCAACTTCCTTGATGATTTTCCAGTTTGTTCTTGGAGAGATTTAGGTAGGACAGCCGCTCCTGGGAAGCCCTAAATTCTTAGTAACTCTTTCCAGACTGATGAGCATCAATAGAACATTTTCTGAGGTCCTTAGATTTCTTTTGATTGTGGCATGACTTCTTTCCACACCTGCATGGTGAAGGCCAAACTCTCAAAGTTTCTGATCTTTATATAGGGTGGGGCCTCCCAAACTCACCCCTAAAGATCTACCTAATTATTTAAACACCGATTCTAATTATTACCTTAATTGAGCTAATGAAACCAGGGGTTCACTTACGTTTTCACTTACCCTGAACTTTAATTACTCATTGTTTGTTTAATTAATCCATCATTTTGTTTCAAAAGACATGGAATTGGTTACCATAAACCCAATTGGATATTTAAGAAAACACCGGTTTTGCTTAAAGAAGGCTATCATGGTAAAACTATGGAATTTACATCATTATCATTGACAGTTTTTGGCATAGCGCGAGACATATTAGTTATTCTTTGCTACTGTGATAATACGTTCTATGTTATGCCCCTTCGATGGAGCTGCACGTAGTTGATTAAAGAGCCGAATGCAGCTCGGGAGACGTCAGTTGGCAACCGCTCGCCTACAACGATGGGGCAGTTTAAGCCTAGCCCACAGCGCAACTGCAGTCACCGAATCTCAAACCGTGGGTAACACAGTTCCGCTACTGCTGACTTGCGATCATTCACTGCCACTGGTTTCAGGTAATCATCAGGCTCCTCCCAAAGCCGCCTGGATCCCTCGCTTGCCAACCTTTTTACGAATATAGAAAGTTTTTGGAAGAGAAAAGAAGATTCATCGCTGCGGTGATGGATTTAGAAGTTGCTTACAAGTATTTTTTATCTCATTGATGAAGCTTTAAGTATTGTGCCACTTTGGTGTCATTAATTTACCCACCAAACAAACACACAATGCTACGAGAACTCCCTGCAAATTACTCAATTGGGATTAAGCAAAGCAGCATCGCCCCTCTACTGCGGACAACTTGGGAGGACCCTCCTGAACAAGATTCGAGACTCGGTGAGGCTTTTCTTGGGTTAACAAAAGCACAATGGTAATAAAGGTGTAGTGGTTCACACCAGGGAGGCAACACATTTATTTACAATAAGCCCTAAAACACGAAGGGGTAGAACTGCCCCTTCACCAGCTACCCTAGGGAGGTGTCTCCTCCGGGCTAGCTAACCCTAGCTCACACGGGGTGGCTATCTCGGACCGGACCCTGGCTCCTGTAGTCGGGCAGGTCTTCTCGGGGTGACGGCTCCTGTCTTCAGTCTTGCAACAGCTGCCGGACCCGTTCAGGGGTCCGGCTCATATTGCCAGTCCCGGGGCTTCCTCCGCCCCTGGCCACGTCTCCCTTCTCGAGCCTTCGAGAGGGTCCTGGTCCCGTGGTCCCCCCAGCCCCCTCCTTGGGGCACCTTGGCCGGTACCTCCGGTCACCAGGCCCCCAGGTTAACCTGGAGTGCCATGGCCCCCGGAGAACCCCTGCGCCGTCCCTGGCGCTCTCGCCCCCTAACCGGCAGAGGCTGGCACTGCATGTGGCTGGTGTGAGCGGCGCGGATCGTGCCTCACACAGGCCGGCTTATGCCTCATGCACTGGCCTCCAACGATGCCACTACATTAGTCATGGATCAGGTGTGGCACAGCCCAGGACACAAAGCCGCAGTTCGCAAGCTCAAGACTTGTTCTTTTTGGTAGCGCCGTCACTTGGAGCTGCTGCAGGTCCTTCTTCAGAAGCTCACCACTGACCCAGCTCAACCGCCATTTCACCTGGATGTGGAAAGTAGTTACCTTATGGATTTTTTTTGTTATTGCAACTTTGACCCGGCCACCCGAAGCCCCAGGGGTGCCAACACTCGTCGTCCACCTCGTCTGGAAGCCATCGTCTGATCCGCCAACCTCCCAAGTCCGCGCCTGTGCCCTACTCGTCTTGTTTTGCCCGGTGTTTTTATTGCGCGTCTTTCCTAGAATTTCTGTGTCTGCCCAAAATGCCATTTTGGTTCGCACAATGTCAGTGGCCCAGTTTTGTTCGTACAGCAAACCAATGCCTTCTTGTGGGTTTTTTTTAGCTGTCGCGGTTTTGTGCCAAATATATTGAGGTACAGAGTTCGCCAATTGCGCCCCTGAGTCCCAGGCCATGTGGTGTTCCCAGCTTCTAGTGATGCAGTGAGATTCAGCTGCACGATTTTCCTTGATGTAGTGTAACACGTACACGTGTACTATATAAAAAAATATATTTTATATACTTACCATGCCATTTATTCGTAACACAAGAAAATGTGTAATTTTACATTCAAAATACTTTCCCGCGTAATGTGTTCGGTTGATGTGGGGTAACGGAAAACGACAGGAGGGGGGTGGGTGTCGTATTAGGAATGGTGAACAAAATCCCAGTTTTCCCATTTGGGCGTATTGGCGGCACACCAGTCCTCATAAAACCATTCTGAAATCTAAATTTGAACTGACATTCGTCTTCCGACCGC
Source organism: Lethenteron reissneri (assembly GCF_015708825.2). Taxonomy (NCBI): domain Eukaryota; kingdom Metazoa; phylum Chordata; class Hyperoartia; order Petromyzontiformes; family Petromyzontidae; genus Lethenteron; species Lethenteron reissneri. The sequence continues at coordinate 7,944,460 of NC_083779.1, forward strand.
ATCACAAGAACTGATTTTTTGACGCACCACCACCCCGCAAGATTTTCTGACCAGGGTTGCGAATCGCGGGAAAATAAACAATTATTGCACTAATTGTTTTTTTTTTATATCGCGCACCAGTGTACTGCCAATGCATTCCTTATGTTTGAGGATCGCGGATTAGCCGACTGTGGCTATCATCAAGAACGTAGCCCCCCCCCCCCCTCCTGCAATGGGCATGGGTTTGCTGTATTTATCTTTTTTCACAAGTCTATACTGATTGTGTTACCACCGTGATGTCCTGAGACAAAGAATTTGTTCGAAAACTCTTGAAGAGCAGTGTTGCTCATGGTTTGTTTGACACGCAGGCTTTCACGACCATTATTATTCATAATAAAGGATTTTTGGGTTAGGCTGAAGTATTAACTAATTGGCACATTTTGTTTACGTGACAAGCCTTACTGGTTAGCTGTGTCGGGTGGTGGTGGGTTACGACACATTCATACTTGCGCAATCTAACCCAAAAACCTTTATTTTGATCATGGTTAGTTTAAAATATATATACAGCAAAAGCTCTGTTTATCCGGCATCCATGGGGAATTGACGGTGCCGGTTAATGAAATATGCTGGTTATCTGAGATTCTATTCTTATGGTTCACCAAAAAGTCCAAGCATATAACATTTTTCAAGAAAGGAACTAGGCCTACATTTTAACTCTTTAAGAAATAATATTTATCTTTTATGGAGATACTCACCAGTCCATCGTAGAACATTACACGTTGATTGTAAGAAAGCAGTGGGGCCGTTTAGAGTATTAGAGTACTGTGTGTACAACAGAGACACGCCGCTAGCACCACCACTCGGCGGCATCCTGAAGCTTCCGTAAACAACGGCTCTACGATGAGTGCACGGCAAGATGCCGGAATTCGATTTAAAGCTTTCGTGACTGCAGGAATTCATCTTCTTGGTTCTTTCGGTAAAGTCACGTAGAAGGGAAATAATAAAATAATAAAACTAAAACATAATAAAATACAATTCATTCAGACGCTGTCTTTCCGACAGACCTGTTCTTCACCTGAGGACGGCTGCTTGTGTTGTGGCCGAAACGTCTTGAGAATTGTATTTTATTATGTTTTATTTTTATAATTTTATTATTTCCCTTCTACGTGACTTTACCGAAAGAACCAAGAAGAAGATGCCGGATGGCTGTCGAATTTTTTCCGGATACGTGAAGGAAGATTTGTATCGCCTTCTATGACAGATTGCCGGTTAGTAGGGCATTCCGGATGGTAAAGTGCCGGATATCAGAGCTTTTGCTGTGTACATATATATTGCATTGTTATTCAAGCAAATTGCATCTCACAATTGTTGATGAGCCACAGACTCAAGCTGGAAGGTAGCAGCCAGGTGATGAGTCAGCGCTACCAGCAATTTCTCAAGCTCTGCAGGCCTCTTCATGTTAAGGTGTTATTGGCCAATTATTGAGTGCTTATACATAGTGATAGAACATGGTCAAGAGTGGCCTGTGAAAGTGGATATCACAGTTACTTCTGAGATTCCTGCAAGTGACCTCGGGTCTCCATTGTGGCAGTGCATTCAAACCAACTCTGCCGCTGGAGAGGTATGTTAATGTCGTGTCAGTCAAACAGATTTTTTTTAATTCTACTGGAAATTTGCTAAATGAAGTACCGAGCTAAAATCTAATGTAATTGTTTTCTTTTGTGCAGTCTTGGTGATCAGACTGACACCATCAACTTCACCACAGTTGAGAGTCCGGTTTAATGACAGGGCAGTGGCTGAACCTTCGATTCAAACCCAGGATCTCAGCCGTGTCGACTCAACGCCTCTGACTTCTGAGGAACCTGGGTACCTGTGACTCATCCTTTCTTACACAAAGCGAGAATAAAACTCTTGTAAGTGCAACCTAATTACATCACGACTGAAACCAGGTTGATTCCATAATTATGAAAAACTTTACGATTTTAATCCGACCTCAAGGATGTGCAGTGAAACCTGGATTTACAAAGAGTTCTGCTTGTGTGCGTACAATTGTTAAATTATGTTAGTAAACTAAACTATTAAAAAAGCGATTTTAATTTAGGTAGGGCCCACTGAGCTATATAGTTCTTTTAGAAGCGACCTGGCCACAAATGATAGCTCAACGAAGTGGCTTATTATGTTGACATTTATAGCAGACAAATACTCTTAATTCACATCAACACAATTAAGCCTGCAACGTTGTTGAGTAAATCATGGTCATGCATAGTTGTGTATGCCCTGCAAATGTAGCCGATGAGCACAGAACTGGCCAAACACTCCAGTGCTAGCTAGACCTTGCCAATAAAAGTCTTGAGATTCGACAAGACTTTCCTGTAAAATAAAGCAAACGTCGCGATTATTTTACAACTACAATTAATGAATATTCTGCACATTTAATTAAATATGCTGATGACAGGGAGACCGAGAGAGAGTTGATAATAACTCCACAGAAAGCTTTATTTTGCTTTTACAATTCTTCGGCATTTCACCTGAATAAGCACAGCACAGAGGTCGCAACCGGGTACCCGATACCCATACCCTACCCGAGACCCGGCTACCCGTACACGGCCGGGTACGGGTAGCTGTTTGCGACCCTGGTGCGGCCGGGTACGGGTACGGGTAGGCCGTGAGTCACTGGTGAGTAGCCGTTTGTCACTCATTTCGGGTAGGGTACCCATACCCATTTGCGACCCTGGTGCGGCCGGGTACGGGTACGGGTAAGGAATCAAAACCCGTTTGCGACCTTTGGCACAGCAGCAGTCGGCGCACTCGCTGCGATCTCGGCGACCGTGAGCTGATTGCTTATCACGGCTAACAGCAGTGGCACAGCGATGTCCAAACCAGTCCTGGGCAGAGGTCGCAACCGGGTACCCGATACCCGTACCCTACCCGATACCCGGCTACCCGTACCCGGCCGGGTACGGGTACCCGTTTGCGACCCTGGTGCGGCCGGGTACGGGTAGGCCGTGAGACACTGTTGAGTAACCGTTTGTCACTCATTTCCCAACGTCTTGTCTCTTCTCACAATTCAAGTTCCTAGAATTAACCCACCCGTGCCTGCAACATGGCTTCATCCCAGAGGTCGCAATCGGGTACCCTACCCGATACCCGGCCGGGTACAGGTAGGGTACGGGTAGTCGGCTATCGGGTAGGGTACGGGTACGGGTACCCGTTTGCGACCCTGGTGCGGCCGGGTACGAGTACGGGTAAGGAATCAAAACCCGTTTGCGACCTCTGGTCCTGGGTGCCCTGTCTCCAGCTCCCCCACCCATCCCCTGAATTGACGCTTGTTGTGAAGTATGGTCAAACAATCCCCATGACCCTTGCAGCGTTGCGGATTGCCTTTCTGCAGTGTTGGATTGATTGATGGCTCTCAATTATCATTATTAAACAATATTTTCAAGGGCGATTTAAGTTTGCAGGATTTCAAGAGCGATTTGGTTCCGTGGCCGAGCAAGCTCGACTGCGGATCGAGATCAATAAATATTGCCAAAACTATTTAAAATTGTACAGCCCTTCGTCGTTCAACTGGACCAGGCTCTTACCCACGCCTCGCCAAACAATACACTTACAAGATTTCCTCGTTCTGTGTTTGTAGTCCAGCCCTGGGTCTACGTGTGTGCAAGAACGGTAACATTTTAATGCAGCAAAACAAACCTCGGAAAGCTGGACTAATTGGCGGCAGGGTATTTCTAGCTTTGGGGATAATTGATTAATACATTTGAATGAGATTTATTCGTGATGATCAACACACTCATAAGAAGAATGTTCACCCAAAAAAAATAGCTTGACGTCGTGGTCGGCTAATGCATGTGCAAGTGTGAACGGCCTGAACGGTGTTCCACCCAGAGGAGTTGAGTTAATTTTTCTTTATTTTGTGATTTTCAGGCAACCTTGCTGGCTTACTCGAGTCGTATGGTTTCAAAAGTGTTTATTGTGTTGGGTACCTCATGGTGTAACCGCACTTGAAGGTGGTCATAAGCCCATCCTCCCTACAATGATGAAAAATGAAATCTGCTTTTGTGAGCGTTTTTAATGTAAAGACTAGCCCTCGCCATAGCAATGTGGCATTTCCACTGGTTTGGGGCGATCAACGGAGATTAACATCACGCGAGTGTGTACAGAGACCCACTTGACTCTTAACAACGTCGTGCCAAAGGTTTTTTGTGAAGTGACTGACGTGGAATATTGCGCAGTAAAGCGTCGCATGTAGTTTTACTGAAATCTCACATATGCTAAAGCTACCAAATTTATGTGAGGCTCAACCTGGAAGTACAACAGTGTTTTGTTCTAGATTTGAAGCTTTCGTGACTGCTAGGATTCATACTCTTTGGTTTTTTCGGTAAAGTCACGTAGGTTAAAAGAAAACAAATAAATTAAATCACGACATTTCGGAGGCAACACAAGCTTCCGTCTTCAGGTGAAACCGTTACTTTCAGCCAGAGGTCGCAAACGGGTTTTGATTCCTTACCCGTACCCGGCCGCACCAGATGGGTACCCGTACCCGTACCCGGCTGGGTACGGGTACCCATCCCCTACCCGTACCCTACACGAAATGAGTGACAAACGGTTACTCACCAGTGACTCACGGCCTACCCGTACCCGGCCGCACCAGGGTCGCAAACGGCTACCCGTACCCGGCCGGGTACGGGTAGCCGGGTATCGGGTAGGGTACGGGTATCGGGTACCCGGTTGCGACCTCTGCTTTCAGCCCACCCCTCAGTCTGCCTCGTCCACTTTTTACATAGCAACGCCCACTCACGAACGAGCCCCACTCAGAGTGAGCGGGGGCCCCTCCTCCTCCTCCTCTCTATCCTGTTAGTCCCACCCACTGCTCATAGGTGCTGCCATTCGCCACTAAGTGGCGGTGACGTCACCACGGCGCTTGTGCCAGGCAACGTCGAACGCCCGCTGGCAGGAAGTCACGGGACATAACCCAGGTGGTGCCATGGGTCGACTGGCAGGTGACGACTGGCCGATGCACCGCTTGTGCCAAGGGGGTCCTGCTCACTCCCCCTGCCCCACCCACTACTTGGGTAGCCCCACCCACTTCTCGGATAGCTCCACCCATTACTCAAGTGGCCCCGCCCACTACTTATGTAAACCCCACTCATCACCAACTACTCAGGCCCGTACCCATTTAGTAGGTATGCAAAAATCTGTCAAAAGCTTGACCCCTCTCCCCCCCTCCCTGTACGCACGCGTACTTTTAACACCCTCCCCCCCCAACCTGGGTATGTACGCTTGACGCACCCCCCCCCCCCCAATCCTATAGAACAGCCGATATTTAATCCACGCAGAAACGATTAAGGATTAATAATATTAACGTGTTTAAGCAAACAGCCCACCGCCGGCTGCATTATTATTATTAAGGCTTCACCCCCCCCCCCCCCGTTCCCTATTTGTACGTACATTGTCAGTAGACCCCCCATACGCAAGTGTACGCATTTGGGTTCACCCCCCCCCCCTCCATGTGTACGTACTAAATGGATGGCCCCACACTTTTCATGTAACTCCGCCTACCAGCCAGATAGCTCCGCCCACTGCTCGTTTAGCCCCGCCTGCTCTGTTAGCCCCGCCCATTGCTCAGGTAACCCCGCCTACTGCTCAGGTCGCCCTGCCCACTGCGCATGCCCACCCACTGCTCAGGTAGCTCCGCCCACTGCTCATGGAGCTCTTCCCACTGCTGAGGTAGCCCCGCCCACTGTCCGCATCATGACTCAACCATGGGGTCAAAAAACATGTTGAAAACCTGGAAATAAAAAGCACCATTTTCACAAAAGCTTCTAGATTCCACCTTTCTCAACTAATTGGAACTGTCCCGGCCAAACTAGAATGCTTGGAAGCTTTACCGTATGACTACCTCTTTGTTTTCACGCTAAAATAAGGAGAATGTTGCTTTGCATGCACACCTAGACACGGCCTAGCGGTAAGCGCCTTCAATTGTTGCAGAGGTTCACGGTTAAAATCCAGCAGCGGCCCTAATTATCTCTCAGGAGTGTAACAGCCACGTTGGTACTACGCGCCATCTGCCTTACAGTGGACGTTAAAGATCCCCCCGATGTAATTCGTAAGAGTAGAGAGTAGGCTCGTGTGCCGGCGTCGGAATCCAAATTTGTCTTGATTAGAAACGTACCCACAAATCACTCTGTTGGGATGTTGCATGGTCATTATTCACAGCAGAAGTAAACTGTAATCATCGCCCCCTGTTGGTGGACCAAATTCTCAAGGTGGACTGCAAAATGAGACTCTCCTGGTCTCTCGAGTTCTCACCCTCGTTGAAGAAAAACACGAAACTCGATTAGCTTTTAGGGTTAAATTTACTTTTGAAACGCTCACAAATGACTCGCAGACTCAACTCATCGAGAGGGCAGTGACGGTGTCTGCACATCGGCTTAACGGCAAGGACCGCAGCGTGTAATGCACGCGCACATAGGCGTTCCGAGGGTACACGGCGAATCGGGGCAATCGCCCCGGGCCCCGCACTTTGGGGGGCCCCCGGCCCTGCATGCGGATCGCTCGTGCAGCCGATGTGGTTCGTCCACTGTGGGTATCTTGGGTGAAGCCAACTTTCACACCTCCAATTAGCACGGTTGGCGACGTACGGTGCGAAAGAAGTTCTATGCACTTGATTTGAAGCTTTCGTGACTGCAGGAATTCATACTCTTTGGTTCTTTCGGTAAAGTCACGTAGTTGGAAATAAAATAAACCACGACGTTTCGATCGCAACACGAACCTGATGACCTATGTACGTAGAACTTCTTTCGTACGTACACACAGGATGGGAAGAGTGAATGTGCACGACCAAAAACGATCGCTCATGAAAGACCTCATTTTACACGTGCACATCCGAGGCCGGAAAGCTTGGGGGGTTCTTTTCCATTTCCAAATCCGAGCCGCATCACTGATGACGTCGCTCAGTTTATGACGTCCAAGGCGCACGTACGTGACGCGGTCGCGCCGCTGTTTGAGTTGCACCTATTGACGTCACACGGGTCATTAGCCTCGCCCGTTAGCGTGGCTTACCACCATAGCCAGATCCAGACGTTGTCTTTGTGAGGCCCAGCGTAGCACGGCTTGGTTCTGGCTCGGCTCGGTAAAACGCCATTGGAAAACCGCCCCCTGCTGGCACGGTTCAGGAATGTGTAAGTGGAAAAGGGGTAATAGACTCACTGGGTTTCCAATTAGCCTTTTGTCTGAATACAGAAGACCACTTATCCCATTTAAAATAGTTCTCCTTTCTTATTTACTGCATCCAGACGTGCATGCATCACCACGCTGGTCAGTGTGGGTGGGTGAAGTCTGGGAGTCAAGATGTAGGAGCATAAAAGTATAGTATTACAATGGATTGTTCTGCGTATCTCTCTGCTGCCGACAACTTAGCCCCACATTCATAGTATTGGAGAAAATTAATTTAGTCTTGAATCAAATACATTAATAGGATACATTGCATTGGTCCGTTTTGAATCATCAAACGTTTTTCATCAGAACAAACTGCATCCTAACCAGCAAAAGATTATTGGAAACCCAGTGACTCAATTTCAAAGGTCAACCTTTGCTCACATCGCCAAACTGACCGCACTGAAAGTGGTTCTGCTGAGAGATGAAATTATTATTTTGATGATGGAATTCGTACGTAAATCAAAGCATGTGGTATGTAATGATCATCATTGATTAATCGTGTCAGATTATACCACTACGTTCTCGCGTGTATACTGCTGACACGTTATACACTGCAGCTTGTAGAATGATTCTGTATACAGACTTTGGTTGTGTAGATTGTACAGATTCGTGCACCTGAAGATTGTACATGGACCACAGATTGGAAAAGCAATCGTTCTGCATCAATTCAGGAATTTGTGACGCCCCCCCCCCCCCCCTTTACACGGTGATGGGGAGTCGTGGTTGGTTGGATTCGTGACATCGCCCCTCTGATTATAATGATGACGTCTGTGGAGAAGTTAACGTGGCGATAATGTAGGTGGGGGAGAAGGGGGGAGGGAGAGAGGGGAGGAGGATGGGGCAGGCAGTAGAATGTGGCGCGGGGTGGGGGGTAGACTAACGTCATCCCTTCGTGGTGGCGAGGAGTGGGAGTTGGGTAATGTGTCGGTGGTGGGGGTGCTGGCCCAGCTAAGGCTGGAGACCATAATTAGCGATACGGCGCCGAGCAGCCCCGGACCAGGCACATACCCATCCACTCGGCCAAGCCACGTTATCCACGCAGCCAGCACGGCACTCGTACACATCTCACTAACGTGTCCATCCGCTCCTCAACCCACACAATCAATTCATACACCCACTCAACTAATTCACGCCACTCACCCACCCACTCAATTCACCCACTCAACTCACCCACCGACTCAACTCGCCCAACCAACCCCATCCACCCCGCCCACCCAACCCATCCAACCAACCCACCGAGCCACTCAACCCACCCACCTAGTCATTCAAGCCACCCACATAGCCATGCACCCACCAAACCTACTCATCCATCCACCTATCAAACCTACCCAGTCCACCAACCAAACCCACCCACCCAACCCATCCACCCAACCCATCCATCCAACCCATCCATCCAACCAATTCACCTCGTCACCCAACCCACCCACCCTGTCACCCAACGCACCCACCTAGCAAACCAACCCAGCAGCCACCCGCCCACCCAATTTATCCAACCCACTCACCTAGCCACCCAGCCCACCCCCACCTGGCCACCCAGCCCACCCACCTGGCCACCCAACCCACCCACCTAGCCACCCAGCCCACCCACCTAGCCACCCACCCCACCCACCTAGCCACCCAACCCACCCAACCCACCCACCTGACCACCCAACCCACCCACCCACTCACCCACCCCACCCACCTAGCCACCCAGCCCACTCACGTAGCCACCCAGCCCACCCACCTAGCCACCCAGCCCACCCACCCAGCCCACCCACCTGGCCACCCAACCCACCCACTCACCCATCCTGCCACTCAACCCACCCCACCCACGTAGCCACCCAACCCACCCCACTCACCTAGCCACCCAGCCCACCCACCTAGCCACCCAACCCACCCACTCAGCCACCCAGCCCGGCCACCCAACCCACCCAGCCCACCCACCTAGCCCACCAGCCCACCCCAGCCCACCCACCTAGCCACCCAGCCCACCCACCTAGCCACCCAGCCCACCCACCTAGCCACCCAGCCCACCCACCTAGCCACCCACCACACCCACCTAGCCACCCAACCCACCCAGCCCACCCACCTGGCCACCCAACCCATCCATCCACTCACCCACCCCACCCACGTAGCCACCCAACCCACCCACCCGGCCATCCAGCCCACCCACCCGGCCACCCAACCCACCCATCCACCCTGCCACCCAACCCTCCCACCCAGCCACCCAACCCACCCACGTAGCCACCCAACCCACCTGCCCACCAACTCATCCAACCCACCCCACCCACCAAACCCACCAAACCCACCCCACCCACCAAACCCACCCACCCTGCCACCCAGCCAGCCCACCCACCCTGCCACCCAACCCACCCGCCCTGCCACCCAACCCACCCGGCCACCCAACCCACTCACCCTGCCACCCAACTCTCCCACCCTGCCACCCAACCCACCCACCCAGCCACCCAACCCACCCACCCAGCCACCCAACCCACCCACCCAGCCACCCAACCCACCCAGCCACTCACCCAACCTACCCACCCTGCCACCCAACCCACCCACCTAGCCACCCAACCCACCTACCCTGCCATCCAACCCACCCCACCCTGTCACCCAACCCACCCACCTGGCCACCCAGCCCACCCACCTGGCCACCCAGCCCACCCACCTGGCCACCCAGCCCACCCACCTGGCCACCCAGCCCACCCACCTAGCCACCCAACCCACCCTGCCACCCACCTAGCCACCCAACCCACCCTGCCACCCACCTAGCCACCCAGCCCACCCACCCTGCCACCCAGCCCACCCACCCCACCCACCTAGCCACCCAGCCCACCCACCTAGCCACCCAGTCCACTCACCCAGTCCCACCCACCCCACCCACCTAGCCACCCAGCCCACCCACCCTGCCACCCCACCCACCCAGCCCAGCCACCCAACCCTCCCACCCAGCAACCCAGCCCACCCTGCCACCCACCCACCAAGCCACCCAACCCACCCACCCTGCCACCCAACCCACCCACCTAGCCACCCAACCCACCTGCCCACCCAACTCATCCAATCCAGCCCACCCACCAAACCCACCCCACCCACCAAACCCACCCCACTCACCCAACCCACCCACCCGACCCAATCCTTCCTCCCTTCCACCCAACCCACCCACCTGACCCAACCCTCCCACCCTGCCACCCAGCCCACCCACCCACTCACCCAACCCACCCACTTACCCAACCCACCCACCTAGCCCACCACCTAGCCACCAAGCCCACCCACCCAGCCCACTCACCCCAACCCACCCAAACCACCCAACCCACCCACCCTGCCACCCAACCCACCCACCCGGCCACTCAGCCCACCCACCCGGCCACCCAACCCACCCACCCACCCTGCCACCCAACCCTCCCACCCAGCCACCCAACCCACCCACGTAGCCACCCAACCCACCTGCCCACCAACTCATCCAACCCACTCCACCCACCAACCCACCAAACCCACCCAACCCCAACCCACCCACCCTGCCACCCAGCCAGCCCACCCACCCTGCCACCCAACCCACCCGCCCTGCCACCCAACCCACCCGGCCACCCAACCCACTCACCCTGCCACCCAACTCTCCCACCCTGCCACCCAACCCACCCCCACCCAGCCACCCACCACCCACCCAGCCACCCAACCCACCCACCCAGCCACCCAACCCACCCAGCCACTCACCCAACCTACCCACCCTGCCACCCAACCCACCCACCTAGCCACCCAACCCACCTACCCTGCCATCCAACCCACCCCACCCTGTCACCCAACCCACCCACCTGGCCACCCAGCCCACCCACCTGGCCCCCACCCACCTGGCCACCCACCCACCCCTGGCCACCCAGCCCACCCCACCTAGCCACCCAACCCACCCTGCCACCCACCTAGCCACCCAGTCACCCACCCTGCCACCCAGCCCACCCACCCTGCCACCCAGCCCACCCACCCCACCCACCTAGCCACCCAGCCCACCCACCTAGCCACCCAGTCCACTCACCCAGCCCACCCACCCCACCCACCTAGCCACCCAGCCCACCCACCCTGCCACCCCACCCAGCCCAGCACCCAGCCCAGCCACCCAACCCTCCCACCCAGCAACCCAGCCCACCCTGCCACCCACCCACCAAGCCACCCAACCCACCCACCCTGCCACCCAACCCACCCACCTAGCCACCCAACCCACCTGCCCACCCAACTCATCCAATCCAGCCCACCCACCAAACCCACCCCACCCACCAAACCCACCCCACTCACCCAACCCACCCACCCGACCCAATCCTCCCTCCCTTCCACCCAACCCACCCACCTGACCCAACCCTCCCACCCTGCCACCCAGCCCACCCACCCACTCACCCAACCCACCCACTTACCCAACCCACCCACCTAGCCCACCCACCTAGCCACCAAGCCCACCCACCCAGCCCACTCACCCAACCCACCCAAACCACCCAACCCACCCACCCTGCCACCCAACCCACCCACCCCGGCCACCCAGCCCACCCACCCGGCCACCCAACCCACCCACCCACCCTGCCACCCAACCCTCCCACCCAGCCACCCAACCCACCCACGTAGCCACCCAACCCACCTGCCCACCAACTCATCCACCCACCCCACCCACCAAACCCACCAAACCCACCCCACCCACCAAACCCACCCACCCTGCCACCCAGCCAGCCCACCCACCCTGCCACCCAACCCACCCGCCCTGCCACCCAACCCACCCGGCCACCCAACCCACTCACCCTGCCACCCAACTCTCCCACCCTGCCACCCAACCCACCCACCCAGCCACCCAACCCACCCACCCAGCCACCCAATCCACCCACCCAGCCACCCAACCCAGCCACTCACCCAACCTACCCACCCTGCCACCCAACCCACCCACCTAGCCACCCAACCCACCTACCCTGCCATCCAACCCACCCCACCCTGTCACCCAACCCACCCATCTGGCCACCCAGCCCACCCACCTGGCCACCCATCCCACCCACCTGGCCACCCAGCCCACCCACCTGGCCACCCAGCCCACCCACCTAGCCACCCAACCCACCCTGCCACCCACCTAGCCACCCAGGCCACCCACCCTGCCACCCAGCCCACCCACTCTGCCACCCAGCCCACCCACGTAGCCACCCAACCCACCTGCCCACCAACTCATCCAACCCACCCCACCACCAAACCCACCAAACCCACCCCACCCACCAAACCCACCCACCCTGCCACCCAGCCAGCCCACCCACCCTGCCACCCAACCCACCCGCCCTGCCACCCAACCCACCCGGCCACCCAACCCACTCACCCTGCCACCCAACTCTCCCACCCTGCCACCCAACCCACCCACCCAGCCACCCAACCCACCCACCCAGCCACCCAACCCACCCACCCAGCCACCCAACCCACCCAGCCACTCACCCAACCTACCCACCCTGCCACCCAACCCACCCACCTAGCCACCCAACCCACCTACCCTGCCATCCAACCCACCCCACCCTGTCACCCAACCCACCCACCTGGCCACCCAGCCCACCCACCTGGCCACCCAGCCCACCCACCTGGCCAACCAGCCCACCCACCTGGCCACCCAGCCCACCCACCTAGCCACCCAACCCACCCTGCCACCCACCTAGCCACCCAGGCACCCACCCTGCCACCCAGCCCACCCACTCTGCCACCCAGCCCACCCACCCAACCCACCCTGCCACCCAACCCACCCACCCACCCACCCTGCCACCCACCCACCCACCCACCCTGCCACCCAACCCAACCCACCCACCCTGCCACCCAACCCACCCTGCCACCCAACCCACCCACCCACCCTGCCACCCAACCCACCCACCCAGCCACCCCACAATGTTGGACATTGATTTGGCAAACCAATCCACCAACTCAGCCCATCCACACGTTTCGACGAAACCCATCGATCTCATGAACCCACTAACCTGTCCACCCGCCTATTACTTCGATCAACGAACTCGCCCCCCAATCCACTCATCCACCACCAACCCCGCGGCCCCTCCCCTCCATCACCCACCCCTCCCTCCCTCTCCCATCGTCACTCGCAGCGGCTCCTCCTACAGCGCCTCGCTGCTGACGACGATGAATATTTTGCATCAGAAAGGGTCGGGGTAGGGGGGCGAGTGGTCGCTCTCGGTAGCTTCCAGCATCAGAAGGAAGTCCACAGTCGCGTAGCCTATATATATACTATCGCCTACCTATATATAGAGGAGGCGGGGTGGCTTTATTGGGAATTAATTGTATACGTATCAATCATTTTGTGGGGTGGGGGGGGTGGAGGGATTTTTCACAACAGCTGTCAAGAAATGGTCAGTTGAAAGAGCAAATGTGTGTGTGGTGTGTGTGTGTGTGCTGCCATGTACTGTAATCGCGAGTAAGGCACACCACGCAGTGAGTGGTGAGCGTGGTTACATGTGTTACGTGTTGCGTGTGCTGCTGGAGGGCGCCCGCTAGAGGGGGAGACGACGACGAGGGTGGTGAGGGTGAAAGGGGAGGGAGCCAGAGGGGGAAGAAGGAGGAGGAGGAGGCAGCAGAGAGAGAGAGGGGCGATGGCGAGGAGGAGGAGGAGGACTCCATCTTTAGCGCCGATGCTTGTCGTACACGTGCGTGTCCAGTGAACGTGGCGGCGGCGACACGCGCCTACCCCCCCCACCACCACCACCAGCCACAGACTCGATCAGCAAGCGGCAAGGCGGGTTTAGAAGAGACAACAGCGATGGGTTCGAAGCCTCTTTAAGTGTTGACCGTCGTTAATTAGAAGGGAGGGAGGGAGGGGGGGGGTGGGGGAGGTAGTAGCAGCGGCGGCATCGTGCTAATTGCGGCCAGCGTCTTGTGTGTATCGTGGGGGCGTTAGGCAGGGAAGCGTGCGGACCTTTTGGATCCAAGAAGGCCTCTAAAGTTTATCATTTTTCGCTGTGGGGGGGGGGGGGGGCAGCGGTGTTAGGTTCGTCGTTGTTGGCGCGGTTATTCTTTTTTTAGTAGTTTTTGTTGACGCGTTAGGTCATTGATGGGTTTGGTTGATGCGTTGGTAGAGTCGAGTGAGTGAAGGGCGATTCGTCAATTAGTGTTGGTGGTGGGGGGGGGGCAGCTTGAGGCGAAGCCTGAGAAAGTCGTCTTCTTAATGAGATGGAGCAGGTAAGCCGCAGCGATTTGGCGCTTTCGCGATGCCTCGTAACACACAATCGGCCCCTTTTGACGACTTCTATCAACTCGCAGAACGCAAGCTTCCTTCACACTTTTATAAACTAAAAAACGGGGGAAAAAAACGACCGCTTTCGTCGGCAACGATAACGGCTTTTTTTTACATTTGGAGGTTTATTTTTTAGTGTTTTTATTTAAACAAATGCCGAGAGGCGGTGGCGGCGCGTGCGGCCTAGCAGGCCTCGGAGCCTGTCCGCGTTGTGAGCTTCACCACCACCACCCCCACCTACCTACCTACCACGCCGCCTCCCCCTACCCCCCCCCATAGCTTAATTAATCGTAGCTAATTAACCAACATCGTCGTCTTCATCGTCACCGCCATCAACAGGAGGCCGGGAGCCGAGACAAAAGCACGGAGGAGCGCCCGGCCTCCCCTCCCGGCTCGCCGCAGGGCGACACGGCCACGGCCGCCACCACCGCCACCATACCCCCTCGTCATCTTCAACCCTCAACATCTCCACCATCTCGGCGACGGCTGCCAGCGACGACGACGACGAGGAGGCATCGAATAACAACAACGACAACAACAACAGCAACGCGTCAAGGTGAGTGCCGGAGACCCTCCGTCACCACCACCACCCTCACAGCCTCGAACGCAGCGCCACTCGGGGCAGACATCGGGTGCGGAAGCCCCCGGGCTCTCGGCAACTTTTAGTGGCGATTGTTTCTGTTTCTTCTCTCTCTTCATCGTGTCCACGGTGACCTTGGAGAAACAACGGGGAGGCATTGGGGCTGTAGCCGCCGCCACGCCCTTGGAAGCGAGAGGGCAGAGACGAGAGCGAGAGAGACGAGACGAGAGGGGCATGGGATGGTTTTTTTCGCTCTCCTCTCTGCGGTGGTGCCGATGGCCACGCTGCCACCCAACCCACGGGGTGAAATGTTCCCGTCGTGGTTTTGCCAAGTGGACGGTGCTCGGGCAGGAGGGGAGAGAGAGAATGGGGGGGACCCCCTTTTGTTACTGCAATGCACCATTTTGTAACAAAATGGACGACCCCCACCACCACCACCGCCGCCGCCACCACCGACCCAAAGGGACCGTCACCAGCCCGGGGTGGCCGGGGGTCACCCTCGGGCTCGGCCCGGGGTCACTCTCGGGCTCGGCCCGGTCGACGCCGCCGCTGTTGACGCCGTAGATGAAGCTCGTCCCGAGGCCCCTCGCTGCAGCCCCCCCTTGAATAGGGGGGGGGGGCCGAGGAGGTTTGTTTTGAAAATGGCAAAAGTTGGCTGAATTAATTTATTGTTTTTGTTGTCGTACGGGGTGGTTGGTGGGGGGCAGAGCACGAGTTTGGTCGGGAGTCGGTGGCTGCCTTTCGTTTTTGAGAACAATTCTGGGTGACGATTTTCCACCGCCATCCACTTTATTTTTAACAGCCCCCCCTCGCCTCTCTCACCTGGGTTTTTTGTTGCTTTTGAGGTGCGGTTGGGATTGGTTTTGCGTTGGTTGCTTTTAAGCGAATGTTGTGATGGGGGTGGCTGCTATTTTCAGGGGAGATGGGCGGTGGGGGGGTTACCCCTTTCTCGGTGCTTGCGTTTGAAGCCGAATTAGGTCCCTCGTTTGTTGGATTTTATTTTAGATGTAGTCATTTTGTTTCGACGTTTCTAGCCACAGGCCGGGTTCGGCTGCAGCACAACCGCGTAGGTGCTGTCACGGATGTGGAGCGACGTCTTTCCTCGTCACTTTTACTCCTTTAGACCGTGAAAGTCAACTTTTTTAAGCCACAGCCCCTGGGATTAAAGTTTGGATTGCAATTCTCATCCAACCACCGGTGACATTAGCCCGTGGTGACTGCGGCGTAACCTGCTCACCCTTTCCTCAATCGGGCACCGTGTCTTCGAAACGTCGGGCAAGCGTTATTGTTCCCGGAATGTGTTTCCACATCGTACGCCCGTTACCTGCCTCTCAACTTTGGAACTTTCCATATCGCTGTTTGGTCTCTGTGCCACAGGTGGGGGGGGTGGTAGCTGCTATGTGCGGGTGGTCGACCCTGAACAAGGTCCCCTTTTTTAGTTATAGATATCCTCGGCTCATGAAAGCGGGCAGGCGGGTGGGGGCCCACAACTTCGGTGGGGTCAGTGAAGGCCTTTCCATCGCTTCGCTGTCAATTATGGCCTCAAGATTGCCCCTTCCACCACCAGGGTGGAGTTGACGGAGGAGATTGGCTCAAAGGCTTTCTCGTGTTTAGGTCGCAGTTTGCGGTTTTGTAACTTAGAGTTTTGGTGTACAAGAACTTTAGCGTCTATAGTTTGAGGTTTTTGTGGGTTTTTTTTCACCCCAACACATTTACTTCCCAGGGACCGAACCAATGACACTGTAGGGCATGTTGAGGAAGCCACTCCAAAAGGACATTCAACTGAAAGTGTTCGGTTTATGTTTTTGGATCGAAGGGGATTACCGTGCAAACATTCCAGCCATACTATTACACACTTTAGACGTTTTGATACTCTTTTTTACAACGTTGTTGGATTTTTCCACGATGGATATGAAAGGCATGTATAGTACACAAGTGGATACTTTGTTTAATCTCAGATTTGCTGATCTACAGTAGTCGATTGGCGATCTTTACGAAGAAGACTTCAAGTTCAAGGTAAACATGGAATTCAACAAGGACTGGACATGTCAACGATTAATTATGTATTCCAGTGGAAAAACAATGTTGGACATTGACTTAAATCATGAATAGCAACAACACATTTACCTAAAATGGGAAGGACTTAATCGGTGCATATTAACGTGCTTTTGAGATGGATCGGATGGAGAATTTAAAGTGAGGCACCTATTAATTGGACAAACCAATTACTACGTGGTTGCTGTAAGGTTAGAAAAGTGGGGTTTAGGCAAGGGTACACGTCGTTACAAGAACAGATAATGATGGATGAGGCTCTGTTGGTGGAATGGCAGCTTGGGTAGGGGTCATGGCTGAAAGGACGGCCACGTGGATCGCGTTCGTTTGTGGCGGGGGTGGATTTTGGTGGCATCGCAGGATTGGGGGTGGAGGTCACGACTATGGAGGTCTTCATTCAGCAGGGATTGACAGTGGATGATGATGATGATGCAAAACATCCTTCCTAGGCTTAGTACAATAAAGCAGAAGTGGATGTGACCATACACACGTCTATGGCGATTTGACTCCACAAATAAGTGACGCATCATTTTGACGTTGATGTTGTTTGCTTCTTGAACCTTCTTGGGGGGGGGCGGGGTCTGAATGCGAGTGCTTACCGCAAGACGACGACGCCGCAACATTTATTTAGTTACCCATAATCCACCGGGATTGGTGTCACACACACATCCTGTTGCCTAACCAGGCTGGCAGAAACGGCTTGCGAGAAGTGTGGTGGTGGTGTGTGGTTTGCAGTGAATTCTATCACGATGTTCTCACACGATTCCATAGGTCGACATCCATTTGCCCCCTCCCTACTCGGGGTCCCAGTCGTTGTTATGCTACGCTGTACTTTATACTCTGGGTGTAAAGGCTTCTTCTTCACACGGCGGATAGGCTGTCACGGGGCCAGTACCAGCCCCTTTGTAGGTTCACCTCGCCCACGTTGGGCAGCAGAAGCCGTGAGTGAGGAGTGATGTTGCTGCTGCTGCTGCAAGGGGTTGCAGCAGCGGTGATGCGTAGGCAATGCGGTAGTGGGGGGGGGAATGCTGCGGGAGTCGTGGGCGGGCGGAGGCCGAGGTGGTGGTGGTGGGGGGGTGATGTGGTGGTGGGGGGATGTTGATGTTGGTGGTGGGGGGGTGTTGATGTTGGTGGTGGCAACCTTCGGGGCTGAGGTTGCGTCTCTCCCCCATGTATGTTTGTTATCCCCTTGGCCAGGGATGACATCTTGGGGGGGGGGGGGGGGGGCGGGGAAGCATCCACCTGCGTTATTTAACGTCTCGAAAAATGGGCGGCTTAAGATCGGAAGGCGTTCTGCCTCCCGTCGCCACAGCAAAAGAAGAAACAGCGGGCGACGTGGGAGGGAGAGGAGGGGAGGAGGAGGGTGTGGATGTGGGTGACAGCGGCGATGCGTCCGAGTTGATCAGCGGGGATATCGTGAATAGATGATTGTGACTCGCTTGCATTACCCCTTTCTGTTGCAAGGTGCGTTATTCCCACCCCAATATTTTTAACGGTGCTATCCACAAAGGCTCAGACGGGCTCGCAACAACTGAGAATCCGCCGTCCCGTGTGTGTGTGTGAGAGGAGTATGTGTGTATGTGTATTGGTGGTTGTTTCAGCAGCTACCCCCCACCCCCCCCCCGGTGTGGGTCTGTGAACGTGGCACTCGCCGACTTGCTACGCCGTAGAGTTACGCGATGCCAGGAAGTCGTCGCTGTTTGGGGCCACGACAGTGGTTGTGGTGGTGGGGGACAGATACAAAAACATGTGCCGAGTTTGGATGCTTTCATTGTCGGCGTTGTTCGTAATGCTCGCAACCGTTGCGTGCTTGGCACAAGTGAGAAAAAGGGTGATGATTTTTGTTGTTTTTTGCAAGCCGGTTGCTTGGGGACGACGCAGCTCTTAATCTCGCTCGAGTTTCTACATCCGGTGCGAGCTATTGGGTGTGCGGTGTGAGGGTGCCCGTGGATGGCTTGCTTACTACCCCCCAGCTGCCACAGACGGGTTCTCGCGCTTTGCCAGAGATGTTCCTCGGTCTGTCGCTCGCCCCGGCGTGCCCAGCAACCTTGCGCTGCTGGGGTTTCGTTCCCCCTCGTGATCTCCAGGGTACAGTGCGCACCGTGGCCGTGCTGTGTACAGTGCGCACGTGGGTCTTGCTGTGTGTACAGTGCGCTCGAGGTTTGTGCTGTGTACAGTGCGCCCGGGGCCTGTACTGTGTGTACAGTGCACGCGTGGGCCGTGCTGTGTGTACAGTGCACTCTGGGTTTGTGCTGTGTACAGTGCGCACGTGGGTCTTGCTGCGTACAGTGCACCCGGGTGCTGTGCTGTGTACAGTGCTCACAGGAGGGCCTGTACAGTGTGCAGTGCAAGCGTTCTGTGCAGTGTGCTGTACAGTGCAAGCTCTGTACAGTGCAAGGGCTCTGTACAGTACAAGGGTTTTGTGCAGTGAGCTGTACAGTGCAAGGGCTCTGTACAGTGTGCAGTGCAAGGGCTCTGTGTGCTGTACAGTGCACGAGTTTTGTACAGTGCAATGCCTCTGCAGTGTGCTGTACAGTGCACGGGCTCTGTACAGTGTGTACAGTGAAAGGGCTCTGTGCAGTGCACTGTACAGTGCACGGGCTCTGTACAGTGCAAGGCCTCTGCAGTGTGCTGTACAGTGCAAGGCCTGTGTGTGCTGTACAGTGCAATGCCTCTGCAGTGTGCTGTACAGTGCACGGGCTCTGTACAGTGCAAGGCCTCTGTGCAGTGTGCTGTACAGTGCAAGGCCTCTGTGCAGTGTGCTGTACAGTGCAAGGCCTCTGTGCAGTGCGCTGTACAGTGCAAGGCCCTGTGCAGTGCGCTGTACAGTGCAAGGCCTCTGTACAGTGCAAGGCCTCTGTGCAGTGTGCTGTACAGTGCAAGGGCTCTGTGCAGTGCGCTGTACAGTTTGCACAGTGTGCATGTACACTGCAGCTTGCAACCTGCCTGGTGTTGTTGGTGCGTCGACGCTTGACACGCGTTCCTGTGTAGTTTTTGTTGGTGCGGTGGTTCAAGTTCACGTGCCCGAGGTGAGCGGAGAAAAGTGTGATCCTCACCACCCGCAATCGCAAACCACGCTCGAGACCTCCACGCTCGTGTCCTCCATTCTCGTGTTTTTGGTCCGGCTCGTTTTCCGCGGCACAGCGGTTGTACGAAGAAAATTGTCTCGACAGACCGTCGTTTTGTGTCCGTTGCTCTGCTTCTTTCGGTGATGATGTTCAGTACCCGCCCCCCCATCTTGCCGGTCTCGGTTACGGTTTTTGGTGCCCACCAAAAATGACCGATAGAGGTGGCTCGGCAGGCAAGTGTCGCGTGCGTCCCCGGGGAGCGGAAGTGAATGATTTGCGTCCTCGCGAGAACGTTTGAAGTCCAGACGACGTTCTATAACGTTGGCCATGAGAACTTGATGGAGTTGACGCTGGCAGTAGACTTCCAACATTGAGGCGAGAACCAGGCCTGTTGCAGGCCCTGAACTTGTATCACTTCCTGCTGCATGCAAAGGCCTGTGGCCTAGTACAATATTTGGCAATCTGCAGCCGTCGTGTTCACATTATTTAAGTGTCCACCGTTCGAGCCTTTTGCGTGTACCACCACCCCGTGCATGGCGTGTTGTGCGGTGTGTGCACGTGTCACTGCTGAAGATGCCCACATGTTTATAGTTGGACCTTGGTGGAGTTGCAAGATGCCTTCATTTAGCGTGATTCTTGTCAGGCTGCAGCCCAGGTGCATCTTTAGGCTCTGCTTGTTGACCACATTTCTTCAGTTTTCTCATCCGTGTGTATGCTGCACCCTGATGATGGGACCAAATAGTGTTGCAATGCACATGAATGTGTCTTCCACAGGTGTATGTCCTATATTCTGAACCCTTCCATGAACTTCGCATCGCACTTGATTTGCTTGCGATTGTGGGTTTGGTGCGTCCGCAATTGTGGACTTTTCTAATGGCCCCTGTGGCAAGAAGGTTGAGGGGTGCATGGTACTTGCACCTGTTGTAGTGTTTTAATGGTTTCAAGAAACCAAGTTCAACTCCATCCCAATGCCCCCCAGCCAAGCCTGTGCATTTATACATCTGCTGTTGTGACGTAGGCTCTCATGAGACCTCCCAAGTCAACCTGCAAACGTTGTGTTCAGCGGATGGAGCGCGCCTGTGATTTGATATCCGGTTGGGCCCCCATGAGCTCTTGGGAGGGGCCTGGGTGAGGAGTGGTGG
>NC_083779.1:7973624-8117495 GCF_015708825.2 Lethenteron reissneri
TCCCATTATCACTCCGTGCTGTCTTTACATCACCCCCCCCCTCCCTCTCTTAAAAAAAATAGCAGTCCTCGGCTAACACAATTTCAAACAATTTATTTTTAGGCCGAATCAACCATTTAAAACAACGCATACCAATTGTTTGAGAATTGAAGGAACAACTTGCTCCTTAGAAGAACAATGCAGACAACCATAACCAAACCAACAACACAACAATATTTCCAAAATCCGAACAACCCAAGCACGCAACCCCCGCGATCATCCCGTCAAGCCACGGACATTTTGAAAGACAGACGCCCACAACACACAAGGAAACCAACAACATCACGGCGATCCGTCAACGAAATGTCCAGTTCTTGACGTCGGTCCTTCTCCCCGGGCAGATTTGTGGCCGTCAATGGCCAAGAGGGCTTGCACTCAAGCCCGGGGGGGTTTTGAGGTCTTTGGGCACTTCTGACGCCAGGGATTCAAAACGGGGGGTGGAACAACACACATCCCTCGACGTTCGATTACTCCGGCCCACCGACCCGGCCCGTCCTACACCCCAGACCCCGACCGCACAACACTGGGGATGAATGATTCAAGTCTAAGACGGACATACGGTTAGAACGCAACTCATGGGCTGCCCAGCGGCGACATATCACTCGCCCTTGCCCACTCCGCGGCCGTCAATTTTTAACAACCTCCACCAGCCATTACCTGGCCAGTGCAAATTTCGGGGATTAAAGCAATGGCACTTCCTAACCGACTCAGCCATGCTCTATCCCGTACTACACCTCCTCTGACTCACACACTTCAACACATCATACAGCCTGATTTATTGACAAGGAAGGTTTGTCCCTTCCAGAGGCCGGACCCCATCCAACATCCATAGGGGCGAATTTCCACGGCCAACATTCACTCAACAGGAATCGCATTCAACAGGAATCGCATTCAACAGGAGTCACACTCAACCTCCTGCGCCCCGAACAACTTAGGGTTACTGCCACAACTCACCCTTCCATGCTTCACAGCATGCATTCTAACACCCTCCTCTCTCAGCGGTTGGCCCGAACCCATCACTCCTTGCTAACCTCGCTTAAGCAATACCTCTTTCACCTGAACCCCCGCAATTTTCATATCCCCGAATGGGATCTGCAGGAACGGTTCCCAATTTCCACTTAATAGCGTTAGCACCCAGAGCGGTGCGAGTCCGCAACCCTTACGCTCTAGACAGGCCAAGGAGGACCTCCGTCTCCTGCCCGCCAGGTCAAACCGTTGCAAGGACGCACAGGACCACTATTATCAATTAAAGTGAGCCCCCAACACGACGGGACCACTACTCCTGAGCAACGTGAGCCCACAGCCCAGTGCTCTAGACTTCCCAATGAGGGTCTCGACCTCCGGGCCGTCAGGTCGGGCCGTCTGCCGCAACACGACGGGACCACTACACTCATGTCCGGCGGATCTCTAGAGATTCCTTGAATTTTACCTGCGCCAACTAACGCTTGCCGATGGGGGGAATCCCCGTAACAATCGTGGTCCCATGGCATCCGAACACACCCTGGTCATTCAACACTTTCGGGCCATCCTGATCAGGATCCGTGCCCCAGAGGTAGGCCACAGCCTACGTCCCAATCCAACACTGGCACCCCATCTCTACAAAATCCTAATTACCTCCGTTCGCCGCTACACACGCAATCACCCCAGCGAACCACAACGATCCCTTAATCTAGAGGGCTTCATGACAAAACGATTCCAGAGTCACAATCCAAGGCACTCACCCCTGAACACATATTTTCACACCAAACACACCATATACAATTCCCCATGAACCAGCCGCACCTACCACTACTCGGCCCGCCAGCTTTCGCTACTGCGTGCCTGAGTTCGGGCTCTACGAATCCCCGATGCGAGGTGAGTTTTAGCGGTCGGGTGTCTAGTGCATCGTGACTCGTCTGGGCTAGGCCGTAGCTGTCGATGAGGCGGTGGACGCAAGGGCTCCATGATGTCCCCACGACGCTTGGGATCCCCGCACGAAGTATTGAAGCTGGCCGCAGCGGAGCAGGTGAGCCTGGGCGCCCGCGGCGAAGGTGCCGAATTGGACCGGGATCACCACTCCAGGAGCCGTCCCGGCATCCCCCCATCGCCGCTGGTCCCCTCCACGAACCGCAGCCATCACTCCCCTCGTAGGCTCCGTTTCTTCCTACGACAACTCCACAAAAATCTTGGTCGGCCGGCCCATTCGTCACCAAGCCGAGGTTTTCCGATCCCTGCTTCCACCCCAGACTGTCTTCGCCAGGTTTCGCCCGCTTGTATACTGCCGACATCTCCTTGTAGGCTGCCTGAAGCGTGGCCCTCCTCTCCTCCGGAATGGCCCAGAACACTGCGAGGCCATCATCATCAAGAGCCGTAGGCAAAGAAGCCAGCGCCTCTTCCTCCATCCAGCCGACAGACGCTGCTCCAAACCGGCGGGTGAAGGCACTCCAGTCCCCCCCCCCCGCCGCCGTAAATTATTTGATCAATGGCAGCCTTCGTGGTTGATCGTCGGCTCCTCGCACCGCTGCCCGAGATGACACCGCCTCCGCTGCCTTCTGCGTAGGTTTCAAAATGGCGGCCATCGGTCGTGTCGCCTCCCGCAAAATGGCGGCCCCCGACCGCATGATCTCCAACGCGGGAACCCCGGCCGCCTGACTTCGCGGCTCATCCCCGGCTGCGTCGGCTCCCGAAATCGCCACTCTCCTCTTCGATGTCAAGTCAGCGACGGACAACCGGAGCCGATCTGCCTCCGCCATCAAGGCTTGCCACTCCTCCGACGCAGGTGCCGCATTCTCTTCACCCTCGGGCTTCGTCACCGGGCTCCCGGCTCCCGGGGCTGCAGTGGGAACTCCTTGACCGTCTCTCTCTCGTCTTTGAAGATGTTACAGGTGGGTTCTTACTATTTCTTTCTTAGGCATTTTACAATAGCCACTTCTGACGCCACTGTAATGTAGCACTCAGAGACACCGTGCTGTCTTTCTATATAATTATTAGAATAAAGTCCATTGACAACTCAACGAGTAACGGCAAGTGACTATATGCACTTGGTTAGTTAGACGACTATTCTGGGACAACATAGCTTCTAGTCTCAAGACATCTCGAAGACGATGGAGACGACCCGTCCAAGGCGACGACGACGACGAGTCCTTACACCAACAGCCACCAGCTCCGACTCGCACCGGCTCTTATGCCTCGCCCGGTCCGGCCACGCCCCTATTCTCGAATTCTTCTTGCCGTACCTGCTGTCAATCTCCGCTCTTATTACAATTCTCCCGCCATTGGAACCCGTGCTCCCCCTCACGTGACCCTGTCCACGTTTGTCTCATTAATCATCATTAGTACGTCCATTAGTAACCATGGTCCCGGGGAACCATACTGTCCCACTATCGCTCCGTACTGTCTTTCCACATGTATGTTGAACTTCTTTCGCATGGTATGTAGCCAACCATACTAATCGGAGGTGTGGGGTAAGGACAACAAACTAAACAAGAAAGCAGTTCTAAAGAAATTAGTTTTCAATATAGATTATTTAAAAGTACATTGCTCCAGTGGCTTCCTAATATTGGAAGAGAGTTCCAGACGACCGCAGAAGTGCATCTGAAAACGCGCGATGCGGTGACCGTCTTTTTTCTATAGCTAGCTAGAAGCTGCTGCGAGAATGACCGGAGTTTGCGTGATGGTTTATGCTCCTTGAGAAGATCAGGAAGGACAACTAAACACAAAAAGCAGTTCTAAAGAAATTTGTTTGTCAATCTAGATGATTTACAAGCACATATCTCCAGTGGCTTCCTAATATCGGAAGGAAGAACGTTCCAGACTGCCGCAGCACACCTGAAGCAGATAAAATATGGTACAGCGGTGGGATTATGTAAAGGGAGGCCATAGTGTGTTGGAGTAGCTGAATTAGGCAATCAAAGCTGCTTAGCATAACGAACAGCCACCACAGGAATGGAAGACAATCATCATACCACTACACCAATGAAATAAGTCAGTTGAGTATCCGGGGTCAAGTATTACCAAACTATGTATGAATATGGTGAGTATCAGATGGAAAAACCGTTTACAGGAAAATAGAATGGATTTATATAAGGGAGGGGCTTGAGTGATTAGATTGGTACAGCAGATAGAGAAAAGTTGGCAATATGGGGTGGATCACTGGATTTCCTTTGTAGACTTTAAGCAAGCCAATGACGAACCTCTGGAAACTGCCAGCCTGTTTCGGCATCCAAGGAAGGATACTCCAGATGCTGAAAATTGTGTAGATGGCGCTCAGGCCTGTGCACAGGCATCAACTACGGATGCGCGGAAATTAGACAGGATAAGTAAATGCAGAAGACCAGACGAGAACATAGCAGGTAAGTGTTGAAAATATGATGAGGAAAAAAATGGTTGCGCTGGATGGGACGTGTGCAGGATGAGGGAGGGCCAGTTTATCAAGGCGGGCATGGAGTCATCTCCAAGAATCCAGTGACCAAGCGAAATACCGAAGTCACAGCAGATGGTAGGATACTGTTCGGGAAGACCTTGGAGGTCGAGTGTCTACTATGCAGCAGCTGCGGTATCTGGCAGACGGTAGAACGCATTGGCGAGGTCTGGTGACATCAACGGCTTTGGCCATGATGATACGGTTCAGGAGTTTGGCGGTTTAGGTGAAGTTACAACTTGGGGTTGAGTACTTTGGTAACCTCAGGCCTGCTTTTCTTAATCGTCATCTACGGGGATCGGAGTTTCAGTTGTTGCAGTGTCGACGTTGATCAATCCGACTTGTTCATGAGGTGACATTCACCACCACCCCCACAAGGCCCCGTTTGAAACGGTTTAAATCCATATAATAACAATTTCCTTTATTTATCCAGGAAAAGCCTCACCGACTCTTAAGAATCCTTTTTTTTGAGGAGGCTTCCACAAGGAGATGTTCAGAAGGTTCCACTTCTGAGCATTTGGCTTTGCATGCAAGGAAACCAGAAAGCAGAGTAGCCGGAGTGAAAACATAGCTGTGAGGCAGAGCTCCACACACATGGATTCAAGAATCTTCATTGGTGGTGCCATCTTCGGACCATGTCACAGTGGACATGGTCCAGATGCCACTCAGTTGTTGTTGGAGTAGGCAGAACCTCAGAGTTGTTAGCCACGAGTTTGAATCTCAGCCAGGGTCAACATGGACTGATAACTACTATCACGACCATCATCACTTAGGAGAGGCTAAAATGATCATCACATTTGTGCAGTTAACATGGCAAAGTTGATGTTTTACGGAGATATTTGGTGCCTCGCCATCTCAATTGTGGATTTCCACCATAGGATCAACACGAAAGAGTGTGAGCAATGGCCTGCAAGGTCTAGGCTTATACCCACTGACATTTTCCTCTCTTTTTGTGTCGTGTGAAGACGCCAAGAATAAAACCAACACCACTCAATTTTCTGCATCTTTCACCGAGTCTTAGGGCCCATTTTCACGAGGTTCCTGCAATTGTGAAATGTTTGGCCGATGCCTTAATACTAACGTAAATGCGCACTGCACAGTGTTTAAACAGCCAGTTCATAACGCACTGTTATACAAAAAAATGCGATAGATATTACACGCAAAAAAACCCCATTGGTCTTAAATATATCATTGTTTACAAATGAATACGCTGACACACTCTAATAAGAACACTTCGGGGCAAATGGAAACACAGCGGTGGATCAACGTTTGCGGTGGTTGCTTATAAAATGAATTAATAACCACACGGCACTCTACATAATACATAAGAGACAAATAAACCTACACTACGGCATTATACACACACACACAACCCCCTACTACCCACCAAAAAAAACGAGACATCACATTGAACGCGACGCACTTTGTACAAAAAGTAGACGAGCCGACAAAACTCCGAAGCAAGACGGCGAAAATAAAAAATATATATTAGACGCAATTTTACGCAGCCTCGTAAAGATACGTCCGCCAAGGACGGGAAGAATCGCCATTACGCGAACCACGGTTAGAGAGGCGGAGACGCCCGGCCTCGGCCGGCGGCCTAGCGCAGGCTTCCCGCGGAAAAATCCAGGCGAGAGCCTCGGACGAACGGGGCGGTAAGCGGCCAGCGGCGGTTTCGAACGTCGGGAGTGGGAAAAGCGTAAAAAAAAAAACGCTGTGGTCGTCTAAGCGGACGACGACGACGATATCGAGCGTGTGCGGAGAGAATTAGAGGGACAAGAGAGAGAGAAAGAGAGCGCGACATCGAGCGAGCGATGAATTCCTTACCTGGCGTAGCGGAGGTTCTGTGCGGAGTGGCAGCGAAGCAGGGCGACTGCCCCCAACCGACTCGCAACTGAAATCATCAAACAGCTCAGGAGGTTTAACCCCCCGGATTATTCTTATTATTATATACAGGGAGGTTGAGTAAACAAATAAAATGTCTGTCTGTTTGTTGTTTATCTCCTTGTGATGGGACTTTGTAGGATTAACGTTGAGATAATGGGTTGATAGGGATGTCGTAGTGTAGTGTATAGTAGTGTAGTGTGTAGTGTATTGTAGTGTATAGTAGTGTAGTGTGTAGTGTAGTGTACCGTATTGTAGTGTATTGTAGTGTATAATATTGTAGTGTATTGTAGTGTAGTGTGTAGTGTAGAGTAGTGTAGTGTATAGTAGTGTAGTGTGTAGTGTAGAGTAGTGTAGTGTGTAGTGTATTGTAGTGTATAGTAGTGTCGTGTGTAGTGTATAGTAGTTTAGTGTGTAGTGTATTGTAGTGTATAGTAGTGTAGTGTATAGTAGTGTAGAGTAGTGTAATGTGTAGTGTAGAGTAGTGTAGTGTGTCGTGTATAGTAGTGTAGTGTATAGTAGTGTAGTGTGTAGTGTAGTGTGTAGTGTATAGTAGTGTAGTGTGTAGTGTAGAGTCGTGTAGTGTGTAGTGTATAGTGTAATGTAGAGTTAGCAGACCTGTCACAACCCACACGGTTTACCCCGTATTCTTGTACAGGGAAATTATGTTTTCAGGTCCATATGGCGTACAGCCGTTTCAACACGGCAATAAAACATTTGTGTCTATTTGTTTGTTATTTCTCCCTTGTGATGGGACTTTGTGGAGGATTTACGTTGAGGTTTATAATGGCCACGGGGTGATCGATAAGCTCTGAATTGGTCTGTAATCAGGTAGGGCACTGATCAGGGGTTGACAGCTATGTATACAATGCCAGTGAGTGGAACGCGGTCTGAAAATCACCGTAAACGTGAACACAATCACGTTTACGGTGACTTTCTCTGCAGGGAATGGATTCTTTGCTCCGCTGCAAGTTTCCTACCACTACTCACCCATTGACATATTTCGTTGCTTCCTCTTAGTATATTTCACACGACGGTCAATGGTACAGTGTATAATAACAAATAGTATAACATTTATATGCTTAATACAATGTACAAAGGAATATATAGTATCGTAATTGTATAGTCAATATACAGCAGTGTGATATACATTAGGGTGGGTAGAATAATACATAGTGCAATATTACAATGTATAAGGTGGTTTATAGCAATACAGTATATAATTTAATGTTGGGTTTGTCTATGGCAGTATATCGTACGGTGTAGACTCGTGTGATGTAAGAGAATAAAGTTTAGATGGAAGCATATTATATATTTTTACGACGTAGAATTTTAATGTATTACTTACTGCTAGTAACTCAGCTTATTGTAGAGTATATTTAGTATACTGATGATACTATGTAGTTTATACTTTAGTTGTTTACGTGGTGGTTTTAGTTACTGCAGCTACATACTATTAACACTCCTTCCCTTTATTAATGCTACCCCTATCCCCTCCCTTTGATGCTGCTAATCCTGCATATGCACGGGCATAAGTAGTCTTATTCACATACCTGCATTTCCCATATCCCCTCCCTTTGATGCTGCTAATCCTGCATAATGCACGGGCATGAGTAGTACTAATCACATACCTGCATTTCCCATAAATATGCTAAATGCCTCTTGATATATATATTCTTTTGTCAAGGCGCTCTTTTCCCCCCTTCCAACCCAGCTTATATATATGCTCCAAGCACGTGTGCTGTTTCATTCAGACGCTGTCGCCTCGACAGACGAGGTTTTCACCTGAGGACAGCTGCTTGCGTTGTGGCCGAAACGTCGTGAGAATTGTTTTATTATGTTTTATTTTTATTATTTTATTACTTCCCTTCTACGTGACTTTACCGAAAGAACCAAGAAGATGAATCCCTGCAGTCACGAAAGCTTTCAATCGAAATTTACATTGCTCCGTTTTAATTTTTTTTACCATTGCTTGTTTCATTGTATGTAATGGCAGAGATTAGGGACTGATAAAGTACAACCATAACCACAATCATCTCAACAGAATCTATGCATTGATTTATATGAAGACAAGTCCAGATATTGTGGCCAAGTTTTAGCAAATTGTTATTTTTATTTACATAGCAATTCTTTTTTTAAAGCAATATATTAAGGGGGGGGGGAGGGGGGGGACATTTTCAGCATATTTGAATATTGGGGGGGGGGGGGGTGTCCCCCCTAATATATATTATAATTACGGCCTTGATATATTTACATATTATTGTACCAGGTAAGACCCACTTTGTGCTACGTCGCTCTTTTTTTCAGAAGCGACTCTGGCCATCACAAATGACAGCTCAACCAAATGGCTCTATCATGATCACGTGGACATTGATGGCAGCAGCAGCAGCCAAACCATCTACAGCAGCGTTCTTCGTTAATTTTCAGAGGGGGGTGAGGGGGGAATTTCACCAATAGGACATCGTCAGTGTGAGGGCAACCACACATTTGAAACCATTGGGGGTTTGACAACAGTACAATAAAGAACGCTGCGATGTACTAAACTATATGATTATTTTACCAGGTAAGACCCACTTTTAGCTACGTCGCTCTTTTTTTCAGAAGCAACTCTGGCCATCACAAATGACAGCTCAACCAAGTGACTCTATCATGATCACGTGGACATTGATGACAACAGCAGCAGTAGCCAAATGCTCTACAGCAGCGTGCATCGCTCATTTTCAGAGGGGGGAGGGCACTTTCACCAATAGGACATCGTCAGTGTGAGGGCCACCACATATTTGAAACCATTGGGGGTGTGACAGCAGCACGATGATGATGATGATGATACGCTGTGTTTTCAATATTTGTGTATTGTTGGGGGCTGCACGTCAGGGGCCGCACTAAAGGCTACCAGGTCCGCCAGTGGCCCGAGGGCCTTGCAATGAACGCTGATCTACGGGGTGGTCCTTGCAACCCCCAATTAATTGACCCCTAACATTTTTAGTCCCCTTTGCATATTCATTTGTGCAGATGTCTACTGGGCATCTGTGAAAGAAAGAGCTTTATAGCTGATCGGATTCCTCCAATATAAGTAAATATTCTGATTCTGGTGATTTCTGGTTTAAATAAACCTTACCTTAAAATATATGTATTACGTTTTAGAAAATTAAAGTGGACACTCTCTCCCTCGTCCTCCTCCTCCGTACGGCTGATGTTGGTTGCCCTATGTTTACATCGAGGTGGTTGATGACCCAGATGATTTCGTCAAGAGTAGTGGAGGTTGTGATGCCTCCTTCATAGAGGTCTCCGTATGAGTCTACAGGTCTCTACTTGAGTATACGGGTCTCTATGTGAGTCTATAGATCTCTGTGTGAGTCTATCGATATATTGTGTGAGTCTATGGGTCTTTATGTGAATGCATTTATCTCTGTGTTAGTCTATGGGTCTTGATGTGAGTCTATGGGTCTCAGTGTAAATCTATTGATCTCTGTGTTAGTCTATGGGTCTCTGTGTTAGTCTACGGGTCTCTGTGTGAATCTATCGGTCTCTGTGTCAGTCAATGGGTCTTGATGTGAGTCTATGGGTCTCGGTGTCAATCTATTGATCTCTGTGTTAGTCTATGGGTCTCTGTGTTAGTCTATGGGTCTCTTTGTGAATCTATCGGTCTCTGTGTTAGTCTATGGGTCGTGATGCGAGTCTATGGGTCTCGGTGTCAATCTATTGATCTCTGTGTTAGTCTATGGGTCTCTGTGTTAGTATATGGGTCTCTGTGTGAATCTATCAGTCTCTGTGTTAGTCAAAGGGTCTTGATGTGAGTCTATGGGTCTCGGTCTGAATATATTGATCTCTGTGTTAGTCTATGGGTCTCGGTCTGAGTCTATGGCTCTCGGTGTGAGTCTATAGATATCTGTCTTATTTTCTGTACGGCTGCTGATGTTGATGATGAAGAGCCAACAGCTGTGATCTCATGCACAACGAGGTGATTGATAAGCCAGATGACAGCGTCAGGAATAGCGGAGTGCCGAATCATCGCTATGTGAGTTTACGGGTCTCTATGTGAGCCTATAGATATATAGTGTGAGTCTATGGGTCTTTATGTGAGTCTATGGGTCTCGGTGTGAATCTATCGATCTCAGTGTTAGTCTATGGGTCTTGAGGTGAGTCTATGGGTCTCTGTGTGAATCTATCGATCTCTGTGTTAGTCTATGGGTCTTTATGTGAATCTATTGATCTCTGTGTTATTCTATGGTTTTTTATGTGAATCTATAGACCTCTGAGCCTAAATGTCTCTGATTGAGTGTATGGGCCTCTATTTGAGTCTATTGATCTCACGGTGAGTATATGGGTCTCTATGTGAGTCTATGGGTCTACATGTGAGTCTATAGATCTCTGTGTAAGTCTGTGGGTTTCTATGTGAGTCTATGGATCTCTATGTGAATCTATAGATCTCTGTGTGAGTCTTTGGGTTTCTATGCGAGTCTATGGATCTCTATGTGAATCTATAGATCTCTGTGTGAGTCTGTGGGTTTCTATGCGAGTCTATGGATCTCTATGTGAATCTATAGATCTCTGTGTGAGTCTGTGGGTTTCTATGCGAGTCTATGCATCTCTATGTGAATCTATAAATCTCTTTTCTTCTCCGTGTGTGGTGAATCATAATCGCTGCTCTGACGATGTCAAGACCACCACCACCTCCTCCTCTGTTACAAATACCGTGGTTCTGTTCTGGGTGCTTGACCGCAGTCTCCGCACACTGCCCGGAGAATTCGTAATCTCCCATAAGTGCATCATCATCATCATCCAGTGTCCATCATCATCATCATCTTCTGCTGCTTCTGCTGCCATGGTTCGTGCGATGGACGATGCAGTTCAGGGGTTGTGGTCCAGAAGCCTCGTGGCGGAGATCGAAGCCCAGGGGATCTCCTGGCAAGTTGCGTTTCTCACGAGAAGGATGGCGCGGGGAGGAGGGGAGGAAGGGGGAGGGGGGAGGAGGAGGTGGAGAGGAGGAGGTAGGAGGATGGGGGAGGAGGAGGGGGAGAGGAGGAGGAGGGGAAGGGAGAGGAGGATGGGGGGGAGGAGGAGAGGAAGGAGGGGGGAGGAGAACGGGAGGATGAGGATGGGGGAGGACGGGGGAGAAGGATGGGGAGGGGGGAGAAGGATGGGGAGGGAGGAGAAGGGGGGAGGAGGAGGGGGGATGAAGAGGGGGGAGGAGGAGGGGGGAAGAGGAGGAGGGGGGAGGAGGAGAGGAAGGAAGAGGGGGGGAAGAACGGGAGGAGGAGGATGGGGGAGGAGGGGGGAGGAGGAGGGGGAGGGAGGAGGAGGGGGAGGAGGAGAGGTTGGAAGAGGGGGGGGAGAACGGGAGGAGGAGGATGGGGGAGGAGGGGGGAGGAGGAGGGGGAGGGAGGAGGAGGGGGAGGAGGAGGGGGGAGGAGGATGGGGGGGGGGGCAGTAGGAGGGGGAAGAAAGGGCGAAGGATGGGAGGGGGGAAGAAGATGGAGGGGGGAGGAGGGGAGTAGGAGGGGGGGGGGACTTCTTCTCGTAAACTCCACTCGGCTCTCCGACCTTCATCACCATGGTGATGACCTTCCACGAAGCTCACGGTCCACCCTGAGCCGCATCGACTGCACAAACCATGGCAGCAGTAGTGGTGGTGCGACTGTGGGTGACCCAGAACAGAGACCGTACCCAACGTGTCAACGACGCAACGCTCCGAGCCGCACGTAACGAAGGAGACGCCGTGGCGATGATGCTCTACGACTCCGCTGAGCCTCAAACGCGGTTGTCCGTCTTGACCGCCTGAACGTGACATTGTCGTTGTTGTCAAGCAGCAACAGCAGCAGTTACATCAGCAGCCACACGAAGAAGATCAACCTAAGCGGTCAGTAGGGGGCAATGTTGCTTTTTCTTGACCAGTTGTGTTCGTTGAAAGTCCTGGGACGCACTCTACTTACGAACATTCGACTTAGGGATTTTCATAGATACGAACAAACCCGTCCCGGACGTCCAGTTGCCTGTTCGGACTGTGAGTCATAAGTTCAACCACCCCACAAGGGATGGCCGGTGGTGGCATCTACATCTACAGAACGTGAAGAATCAGTGGCATCTACATCTGCAGGAGATTGTACAACTTTTAAAGCCATTCGCTGTGTTTAGTGTGCATACCGTACAACGTGTTTGGGATCGATAAGAGTAAAGTTGGAACAAATCGACTGACAAACAGACCTCTGGAACCTAACTCGTTCATGAATAGAGGCGTCACTGTACCATAAATTACCACATTCTGATGAGCTCCCCCCCCCCCCTCTCCTCCCCTCAACTTGCTTTTTTTTAAGGGATTACATCTTGAATCATTGCCTCACTTGATGCAGCTAATCCGGCTGTGACGGTCCCACCTGATGACGGAGACTTGTGTTGCCTCCGAAACGTCGTGATTTTTGTTTTATTTTATTTTTATTAATTTTGATGTTTTACCTACGTGACTTTACCGAAAAAACCTAAGAATATGAATTAATAAATTTGGCACACACCAGCCGGCTCTATTGAACATCACAGGATTGTTAATGACCGCTTTGAAACATCTCACGCGCACACTCTTTGGTTCTTTCGGTAAAGTCACGTAGATATAAAACAAAATATATTAAATCACGAAGTTTCAGACGCAACACAAGCGTCTGTCATCAGGTGGGACAACCACAGCAATACAACAACTACAACAGTAGTTTTCGATTTAAAGCTTTCGTGACTGCAGGGATTCATCTTCTTGGTTCTTTCGGTAAAGTCACGTAGAAGGAAAATAATAAAAATAAAACATAATAAAATAATTCTCACAACGTTTCGGCCACAACGCAAGCAGCCGTCTTCAGGTGGAGAACAGGTCTGTCGAAAGAACCAAGAAGATACAACAGTAGTTGTTTCTTGTTGTGGTTGTCCCACCTGATGATGGACGCTTGTGTTGCGCCTGAAACGTCCTGATTTAATTTATTTTATTTTATACCCACGTGACTTTACCGAAAGAACCAAAGAGTATGGATCCCTGCATTTACGAAAACTTCAAATCTAGATCTCACGCCCATATTTATTGGATAAATACATCCCCTAGTATTTTCTAGGGCCCCTTTTTGGCAGTATCAAAAAGTATGAAAAAAAATAATAGGTTTGTACCCTTTCTGGCAAAAAAATCCGGGAGGTGTTAAGATATTCAAGGAATCAAGTCGAGCATTAACCACACGTGCTTGTGGTGAAACATGTGTAATGAGTCCAACTGATTCGCAGACGTTGTCTTGGGAGCAACACTATTTATTACATCAACTCAACACAACACAACGTAACTTACACTCGGGTGTTGAACGCCCACGTAACCACGCTACGGCAGAACTAGACACGGTCCCGCTATCCCGATCCGGACCACGAGCTGAGTCCCGGACCACGTGGCTAGAGGCTTCTTCAACCCGACGTGGATCTTCACTCACCAACAGTCAAGAACCCCGAGCCCCCCACGGGGCCCCCGTTATATCGGCCCGGGCTGGGGCTGGCTCCGCCTCTCGCCCCGCCCACCTTCTCGATCTCTCTGGCCCTTTCCCAAAGGCTCCCGAGAGCTCTTCTATACCACGTGACCACCCAGCGGCCCCCGTCCACCGGTGTCCCCCCTCCAATATCATCCGGTCACGTGTTGGCAGGTCAACCGGCGTATCATGCCCCAACGTAACCCTGACTGACTGACGCTCCCTCTCGCTCCCTCACCGGGAGCCCGCACCGCACACTATACGTGGTGTCTCCGCGCTGACCAGTGCTCACCCAAGCCCCGCTAGGGCTGGTACTACGCCCAGTAACCGGGCTACACGTAATGCCAACACATTATCCGCCGTGGCCTCGCAAGCCCGGCACCACACAGTGACATTCACAGTCACTACACGTGCAAGCAAACGTGCTCTGACAAAAATGTATGCATTGTCTTTTAAACTGATTGGCCAACACCAGAGACAGCTTTCTTCGTGGCCTTGTCTGACCAGTGTTCGACCAGAGAACATCGCAAAAAGGCGAACGGTACGAAAACAATCAAAGTATCAGAGCATTTATAGCTCGGGTTGAGCAGCGATATCTATGGGATAATTTTGTTTGCCAATATTTGTTATTTGACCATTCTTCGCTACGATGGACAATGCGGGTCGGCGAAGGCCGGGTGAAGAGATGGCTTGCCTTTGCATAATCAGTTTCTGGTACTTATTATTAGTTATAATTTACTTCTTACCGTTCTTATGCGATGTGTTGTGTGCGGTTGCAATCTACTCTGCCTATGGGACCTTTGTTATTGTTGCCAATATCAAAGTATGAAAAATAAGAATAGGTTTTACCCTTTCTGGCAATAAAACGGCTCGTTGAGATGACCTTTTGCAAAGAATCAAGTTTGCATGAACCGCACGTACTCGTCGTGAACATGCATTGTCTTTGAGGTTTGAAGTTTTCGTGACTGCAAGGATCCATACTCTTTGGTTCTTTCGGTAAAGTCACGTAGGTGAAAATAAATATAATAATCAAAATAAAAATGAAATTAACTAAATTCAATCACGACGTTTCGGAAGCAATACCACGGCATTTCGGGCACAACACAAGCATGGTCTGCTGCTGATGCAGACTGTTTTAAATCTTTTACTGGTTCGGAACCGCGAGGTTACACCAGCCCCCAGGGAATTATTGTGTCCGTCCGTCGTGCAGGGAGGGGCTGGGTGGGGAGGGAGGGGCTGGGTGGAGAGGGGGGGTGGGGAGGGGCTGGGTGAGGAGGGTGGGGAGGGGCTGGGTGGGGAGGGTGGGGAGGGGCTGGGTTGGTGGGGCTGGGTGGGGGGTGGGAGGGGTGGGGCTGGGTGGGGAGGGGCTGGGTCACCCCGTGGTGCCCTTATAAAACTCAACGTTTAACCTACTCACGCCGGTTTGTGCCCGCCCTCACAGACGGCCATATTTGCGGAATACACCACGCCGCCGTTGACCCTGGCCATTGACCGAGCAACCCAACGTTCCTACCAGCTCCCTCCGCAGGAATGTGTTAAAACAGTCTGCATCAGCAGCAGACCATGCTTTCCCACCTGATGACGGACGCTTGTGTAGCGCCCGAAACGTCGTGATTTATTTTATTTTATACCTACGTGACTTTACCGAAATAACCAAAGAGTATCTTAACACTCCACTCCAGCAAATTATTTCTTGCTGTGGCTGTCCCACCTGATGACGGAGGCTTGTGTTGCTTCCGAAACGTCGTGATTTAATTTAGTCATTTTTATTTTATTTTTCACCTACGTGACTTTACCAAAAGAACCAAAGAGTATGTCTTTGAGGTGTTCACCTTTTGTCGTTCTTCGTTGGTCTGACATTGGAAGTGAGACGAGGCCATGAAGAAGGCCGCTGTCTCTGGTGTCGGCCAACCAGCTTCAAAGACAATGCCATCAATATGATCAGAGCCACGTGTTCGTTCGCATGTCAACCACAAGCACTGCGTACGGTTAATGCAGTAACTTGATTCCCCTAAACACCAACTAGAAACTTTTCGCAAGGAATCAAGTTACGGCATTAACCGCACGCCGTGCTTGTGATGAACATGCAAACAGAAATATGCTCTGATGACAACAAGGAATTGGCATTGTCTTTGAAACTGGTTGGCCTACACCAGAGATAGCAGCCTCGTCCGTGGCCTAGTCTCACCAGCGTCAGACGTGTGGTCAATGCAGACATGACTCCTCTATTTGGTGTTCGACCGTCTTAACACTTGCATTATTGTCCGAAAGGGTGAAACCTATTTTTAAATCCTTTATATTAAGTTCACTTGCTTGCTTGCTTGCACGCTTACGACCGTGCAAATCTTTCGGTCGTTTTTTAAC
Source organism: Lethenteron reissneri (assembly GCF_015708825.2). Taxonomy (NCBI): domain Eukaryota; kingdom Metazoa; phylum Chordata; class Hyperoartia; order Petromyzontiformes; family Petromyzontidae; genus Lethenteron; species Lethenteron reissneri. The sequence continues at coordinate 7,989,795 of NC_083779.1, forward strand.
CCACTTCCTGTGATCCAATCGAGCTGACATTTTGCACACATACTCGTTGTGCGTGACAATTTATTTTCGTGAAAATTTGTTTCCATAACTTTACACTTTTTAGGAAAAAAAAAATATTTAATTACCAATTGCTTCATGGTGGCAGGCAATCATCTGACCCATAGGTGGCAGCCATCTCAAGCCAGAGGACGAGAGGACTCTAGCCGCCACGCATATAAAAGTTTTATAGTGAAAAACTTTGTTCTTACGGGTTAATTTTTTATTTTCCATTCAACGACCTCCGCTGTATATCAGGCGAAGTAGTTAACGGACTGCGTGGTCACCCGGCTAAGCGTGATGCAGCCTCCATTCTGGTCTCATGAGCATGCGGTGATGCCCACCTACGCTGGTAGCCCTAGGGGGGGGGGGGGGCAATTCATTGAAATTCATCGTTCCTTTGTTGGCCACACAGCCCGTGGTGGACAATGCCCATGGTGGACAATGCCCGTGATGGACAACCCCATGGTGGACACTGCTCGTGGTGGACACTGCCCACCACGAACAGAATTTCCCACCCCAGGTGGTTACCAAACAACCCCCAATTGGTCCGCGAGCCCGAGGCACTCCGTGCGGTTGTTCTCTTCAGCGCTCTGACACCTCTCACCCCCCCCCGCTCCACCCCCCCCTCCAAGCCTCGCACCCACAGCCACCGCCCCTCCGAACCCCCTAGAGGGGACACCCCCCCCCCCCGCCCCGCCCCCCCCCGCCGCCCGCCCGCCCGCCCGCCTCCCTAGCACGTGCTGTCGGGCTAGGGCTGAGCAATGAATAAGAAAAGAAAACACATTTTAGGGACCGGTGCATCATCGTGCTTGGCAGGTCTGTCTCTGTGCATATTTCGCCGTCGCTTTACATTTTATTTCTCGCCGCGCGATGCGCAGACCAGAATCGCGTTTCGCGAGCGGAGCGTTGTTTAAAACATAATAATAATACATTTTTAGTCAACGCGTGAGTGGAAGGCGAGGCCTAGGCGCTTGTTACAGGTGGGCCTGTTCGATACACACTCAAGTTTTTTGCATGGACAGCCATCGCTCAAAGACGGCGGTCACCGCGTCGCGAGGCGCTTCTCAGACGCGCTTCTTGCGGCCCTCTGGAGCGCTCTTCCTTACCGATATTCGAAAGCCACTGTGCAATTTTATATCACACTCATCTAGATCGACAAACTCATTGCTTTAGAAACTGCTGTTTGTGTTTAGTTTGCTGTCCTTGCCCCCCTCGGCACCTCCGATTAGCACGGTTGACTACGTACGGTCCGAAAGAAGTTCAACGTACATACACACGTACAATTGATGTGCTTCATCCACCTTGGCAATGAAGCTCCTGATGTGGTTGAGTTAAAAAAGTTATTTCCCAAAGATGGAATGTAGCCAAATGAAATAAAAAAAATTTAAAATGAGGATGTTTTTTTTACTCTTAGTTGCCAACTGCTGGCTTTCTCATACCTACATATAGAGATCATATTTCTATAAACCGACGACCACATAACAGATAAAGATCTCCCCGTATAGCCTACATAGGCGATTGGACCAAGCAGGCAACTGTTAAGTCCGGAACGGCGCACGATTCGATATTGTGGCCGGAACACAACGCCCGGCCGCCTCTGCATTCCCAGCACCGATGTTTGTCCACATTGCACCAGTTACAGCACTCATTCAAGGTTGAGTCCACGTCATGGGAGGCTCAGGACTTTTTGCACAGCGTTGGCGGACGGTGCTTTTTTTCTGGAAGATTTTGCAGTTTTTCCTGCATTTTTCTGTTTGCGCATAGTCACTTTAAGATGTTTTCTTGTTCATGTTTTTTGTTTGTTGCGGTTGCACCCGATTCAAGAGCCGAATGGCTCACAGGGCTGTACCAAATAAATGAAACTAAAAACTGAAGGACACGTAGAGGTTATCGCTCGCCACATTGATGTGGGGCCATGGCCAGGAATTTAACTCGGGGGAGGCATGGGTAGTTCCTGGGTCTGTAACGCAGCGCGGTGCGATAATCTTTGCTCCACCACTATCCCCCCAACCACATGGACGTGCGCGGGCACGCTCAACGCACGGCCTCTCTTACTCATCTAACCCTTCGCGTGCTCATTTATTTATTCCGCCCGGTTGATCAGGCAAGCCTCGCTGAGTCTTTCGGATGCGCCGCTTCTGTGCCCGTCTGGAACGCCCTCCCCTTGCCGATATTAGGAAGCCCACTGGGAGCTACGCACCTTTAAATCATCTTTCGTCTCGATTGCAAAACGCATTTCTTTTCAAATGCTTGGTTGTGCGCGCAGTTTGTGTTGAGTCTATGGGTAGTGTGAGTCTATGGGCAGTGTTGAGTCTATGGTCAGTGTTGAGTCTATGGGCAGTGTTGAGTCTAATGGGTAGCGTTGAGTCTATGGGCAGTGTTGAGTCTATGGGCAGTGTTGAGTCTTTGGGCAGTGTTGAGTCTATGGTCAGTGTTGAGTCTATGGGCAGTGTTGAGTCTATGGGCAGTGTTGAGTCTATGAGCAGTGTTGAGTCTATGGGCAGTGTTGAGTCTATGGGCAGTGTTAGACTATGGGTAGTGTGAGTCAATGGGCAGTGTTGAGTCTATGGGCAGCGTTGAGTCTATGGGCAGTGCTGAGTCTAAGGGCAGTGTTGAGTCTATGGGCAGTGTTAAGTCTATGGTCAGTGTTAAGTCTATGGGCAGTGTTAAGTCTATGGGCAGTGTTGAGTCTATGGGCAGTGTTGAGTCTATGGGCAGTGTGTAAGTATATTGAACTTATTTCGCATCGTACGTAGCCACCCGTGCTAATCGGAGGTGCGAGGGGGGTGGTGGGAGAAGATCCGTGTTGCCACTGAGCAGCCCGTCACCTGACTAAACGTCTATGAATAGGTATGATGATGTTAGGGAGGAACCCCCCCGCGAGGTACAGCGATCAGGTGACACAGAATATTTGGTTCACACGTGGTTCCCCCTGACAACCACTGCCGTACACACACTCACCTGTACACACTCTCACTCACCTATATACACACTCACCTGTACACACACTCACCTGTACACACACTCACCTGTACACGCATACACACACTCACCTATACACACACTCACCTGTACACACATACACAAACTCACCTGTACACACACTCACTCACCTATACACACACTCACCTGTACAACTCTCACCTGTACACACACTCACCTGTACACACTCAACGGTACACACTCTCACTCACCTATACACACACTCACCTGTACACGCACTCACCTGTACACTCACTCACCTGTACACACTCTCACTCACCTGTACACACACTCACCTGTACACTCACTCACCTGTACACACTCTCACTCACCTATACTTACACTCACCTTTACACACACTCACCTATACACACACTCACCTATACACACTCTCACTCACCTATACACACTCTCACTCACCTATACACACACTCACCTATACACAAACTCACCTGTACACACTCACTCACCTATACACACTCACCCGTCCACACACTAACCCGTCCACACACTCACTCACCTGTACACACATATACTCACTCAACTGTATACACACTCACTTGTACACACACTCACTCACCCGTACACACTCACTCACATGTACACACACTCACCTATACACACACTCACCTATACACATTCACCCGTACACACACACACACTCACTCACCTATACACACACTCACCTATACACACACTCACCTATGCACATACTTACCTTTACACATTCTCACTCACTTATACACACTCACCTGTACACACTATCACTCACCTATACACACTCTCACTCACCTATACACACACTCACCTATACACACACTCACCTTTACACACTCACCCGTGCACACACTCACTCACTCATTCACCTGTACACTCACTCACCTGTACACTCTCACTCACCTATACACACACTTACCTTTACACATTTTCACTCACCTATACACACTCACCTGTACACACTATCACTCACCTATACACACTCTCACTCACCTATACACACACTCACCCGTCCACACACTCACTCACCTGTATACACACTCACTCACCTGTACACACACGCACACGTGCAGTGCTCTCGCCAAAAGGTTAGGGGCAGGCTGTGTATGCACAGGGATGATGATGATGATGAGGATGTTTTTATCATTGGCTGCAGAGGATTACCACCTGTTACATACGGCATTTACGAACTGAAATAATAGTTCAGCGAGGCAATGGATTACGTACACGCACACACTCTGGGTGCTCTATTCAAATCGTAATTAGCATTGTAACATTCATTCATGTAGCCAGGAAGGTCTCAGCGAATCTGAAAGCTCTTCTTCAAGAGGGTCCCTGCTAACATTATATATAGAGGGACTTAGGAACCAACCTCTGGAACCTAACGCGTTCGTAGGTAGAAGAGTGCCTGTATAGAAAAGGAGAATCTTGCGAACCGTTGAACTTGGGAGCCACGATCGCTCTGCGCGTTTCCCCGATTGAGTAATTTGTGGGTCACATTTTTTGTCGTCAAATTTGGCGAATTGCAAACTGCGTGATGCCGACAGACGTGTCCCGACTTATTATAACAACACCACCGGGTCTTTAACGTCCACGGTAAGGCGAACGGCACGTAGCGTTTACAGTAAACACGCGCGCACCGCAGTACTGGGAATCATCTACTTACGAACGATTTCCAGAGGCGTCTGTTCGTAAGTCGATTTGTTCAAAAGTCCAACTTTACTCCTGTCGATTCGAAACATGCTGTACGGCGTGTACACTAAACACGGGGAACGGCTATACAAGTTGCACAATCTCCTGTAGATGTAGATGCCACCGGTTCTCCAAGTTCTACGGACGTAGATGCCACCGCCGCTATCTATTGCGCGGCGGTTGAACTTACGACTCTCGGTCCAAACAGGCAACTGGACATACGGACAGGTTTGTTCGTATCTCATGAAAGTTCGTAAGTCGAATTTTCGTAAGTAGGGGAGTCCCGGTATTAACCAGGGCGGCCGGGGGGCACCACCGGCTCTGCGAGGTCGCGGTGTGAGTTCCACTGAGACATCGTTGTTCGTATCGGGCTGCTGATGCTGCTGATGCTGCTGATGCTGCTGATGCTGCTGATGCTGCTGATGCTGCTGATGCTGCTGATGCTGCTGATGCTGCTGATGCTGCTGATGCTGCTGATGCTGCTGATGCTGCTGATGCTGCTGATGCTGCTGATGCTGCTGATGCTGCTGATGCTGCTGTGCGTGGTTATTTCCGTATCATCGATTACCCGGCGGCTTCGAGGGAGGGGGGGGGAAGGAGGAGCCGGATTTTCAAAAACGCCAGTTAATCACTAAATCATCATGATTTAAAATAGCTTATTTTTGCACATTCTAGCATAATGTTTTAGGTGTTGTGTATGTGCTTAATTTGGAGCTTTCGTGACTGCAGGAATTACTCTTTGGTTCTTTCGGTAAAGTCACGTATAAAGAGAAAATAATAAATTAAATACTAGCATACGACGTTTCGATTGCAACACAAGCAATCATCATCAGGTATAAATGAAATAGAAACACAAATCTAGTATACTTAGAAATGTAATGTAATACAACAGAGAATGTTATCCGACTCTCTGTTGTATTACATTACATTTCTAAGTATTCTAGATTTGTGTTTCTATTTCATTTATACCTGATGATGATTGCTTGTGTTGCAATCGAAACGTCGTATGCTAGTATTTAATTTATTATTTTCTCTTTATACGTGACTTTACCGAAAGAACCAAAGAGTAGTTGTGTATGTGTTTTAAATATTTGTTTACTACGTGAAATTGGTATAAACAAACGTAGAAATAGACAAAAACATCCTCCTGTAAAACGTTACCGTATTTACCGTACCATGTTTACCACTCCAATCTCGAAAACTCTGCATGGGGTGGTGATGTACGTGCTACTACTACGCTCTTGTTTCAACACAACCATGATGTACGTGTTGAGGATCACCGAAATGGTCTACAGCCTTCGGAGTGGTTTTGACGTTTTTGCCGGATCGGCCCAGGACCGCCGGATAATGTTGGAAGCGGCCGGATAATTGTTCGGTGCTGGATAATCGATGATTCAACTTGTGTTCCCGTTATGTCGTCTGCGCCTCTCCGAGACGAGGCAGGTAGGCCGGCATCAGGCAGAGGGAAGGAAAATAAACTCCTTAAAAAAAGTTTTTTTTTTTTTAAACAACGGTTTTATTTGAAAGTGCACTAAAAAGTAAATAACTCCATTGGACAACGGGAAGTGGACGACATCTTGATCACAAGAGACACGTGGCGCTTGCTTCCTGGGCGAGGCGATTCCAAAAATGTTTATTACTTTAAAAGAGCCAATTAGTTGATTAATCGATGCCAATTTTGATACAGGCTTGCACTGCCACCAGATCTGAGTACGGGTGCGACATTTAGCATTCATTGGACAACAGGAAGTAATTCTAGATTTGAAGTTTTCGTGACTGCAAGGATCTATACTCTTTGGTTTTTTCGGTAAAGTCACGGAGGTACAAAATATAATTAATTAAAATGATTTAATTTGTTTGTTTTCATTTCATTTTAATTTAAATTATTTTTTCCTACGTGACTTTACCGAAAAAACCAAAGAGTATAGCAACAGGAAGTAGACTAACTTTTGATTGCAAGATTTGACCACGACACACATGGGAGTCAAACTGAGTAAAACCGTTGAAAATGGTCATCGCTTGAGGTGTGGAAGTGGAGAAAGGGGCTGGAAGTGGGACGTGGGGTGGTGTCAGGGAGAAAGTCAGACAACAGGAGCAGCAGCTGAACAGGAGGAACTACCCGCTCGGTTGATGAAGCAGAGAGCGCGTGGTGGGGAGGCGAGTGAGATGAGAGGGGAGAGGTAGGAGAGTGCGTGGAGGGGAGTAGAGTGAGATGAGATGGGAGAGGTAGGAGAGTGCGTGGCGGGGAGGCGAGTGAGATGAGAAGCAGGAGAGTGCGTGGACGGGAGCAGAGTGAGATAAGAGGGGAGTAGAGTGAGATGAGAGGGGAGTGGGGTGAGATGAGAGGCGAGAGGCAGGACAGTGTGTGGAGGGGATTGGAGTGAGATGAGAGGGGAGAGGTAGGAACGTGTGTGGAGGGGAGCAGAGTGAGATGAGAGGGGAGAGGTAGGAGAGTGCGTGGAGGGGAGTAGAGTGAGGTGAGAGGGAGAGAGGCAGGAGAGTGCGTGGAGGGGAGTAGAGTGAGGTGAGAGGGAGAGAGGCAAGAGAGTGCGTGGAGGGGAGTGGAGTGAGATGAGAGAGGCAGGAGAGTGCGTGGAGGGGAGTAGAGTGAGATGAGAGGGGAGAGGTAGGAGAGTGCGTGGAGGGGAGTAGAGTGAGATGAGATGGGAGAGGTAGGAGAGTGCGTGGTGGGGAGGCGAGTGAGATGAGAGGGGAGAGGTAGGAGAGTGCGTGGAGGGGAGTAGAGTGAGATGAGATGGGAGAGGTAGGAGAGTGCGTGGCGGGGAGGCGAGTGAGATGAGAGGCAGGAGAGTGCGTGGACGGGAGCAGAGTGAGATGAGAGGGGAGTAGAGTGAGATGAGAGGGGAGTGGGGTGAGATGAGAGGGGAGAGGCAGGAGAGTGTGTGGAGGGGAGTGGAGTGAGATGAGAGGGGAGAGGCAGGAGAGTGCGTGGAGGGGAGTGGAGTGAGATGAGAGGGAAGAGGCAGGAGAGTGCGTGGAGGGGAGTAGAGTGAGATGAGAGGGAGAGAGGCAGGAGAGTGCGTGGAGGGGAGTAGAGTGAGGTGAGAGGGAGAGAGGCAGGAGAGTGCGTGGAGGGGAGCAGAATGATATGAGGGAGGAGTAGAGAGAGATTAGAGGGAAGAGGTAGGAGAGTGCGTGCAAGGGAGTGGAGCGAGATGAGAGGGGAGAGGCAGGAGAGTGCGTGGAGGGGAGTGGAGTGAGATGAGAGGGGAGAGGTAGGAGAGTGCGTGGAGGGGAGTAGAGTGAGATGAGAGGGGAGAGGCAGGAGAGTGCATGGAGGGAGTGGAGTGAGATGAGAGGGGAGAGGCAGGAGAGTGCATGGAGGGAGTGGAGTGAGATGAGAGGGAGAGAGGCAGGAGAGTGCGTGGAGGGGAGTGGAGTGAGATGAGAGGTAAGAGGTAGGAGAGTGCGTGCAAGGGAGTGGAGTGAGATGAGAGGGGAGGCGTGAGCGGTTGGGAGTCAGCGGAGAGTCTCGACAGCGGAGAGCTCCACCGTGGAGCCATGCGGTAGGGCTCCGGGTGCCGTGCCGAGAGATTCCGACTCCCCGTTCCTTCACCATCATCAGAGGCCTCTCCTCCCGGAGCGGCCTCTGCTCGGCTCATGGTGCCCAGCCCTGGTGGTTTGGTGCAGGCGGTCACATCGTGCGTCCCACCCTGACCGCTACGAGTTCACCCCCCCCCCCCCCCTTGTTGTCTCCTGGCACGCAGGGCACCTGCCAAGGCCCGGAAATGGGCATCTGCTACTCCTGCTGCAGGCTCAGAGGGGGTTATGAGCAGCTGGACGGCGATGATGTGAGTCGTGACGATGACGAACACTGCGCTAACACCGCTTAGATATGCATTGTCATTTGCGTGAACATGTTAAACCTCGGTTTCACACGCGGTAGGCTTTCGCGACCAATATCATCCATAACACTGGTCAAAAAAAAAAATGATGGCATGGAGTTTTGCAGCTGTTTTAGACTAATTTCAGGGTGTTGATTCCAAATCTGATCTCAGATTTGCTCTATCACATCTCGTTTTTATGCTATCGGCATACCCCATTTTCATTGATTTTACCCGAAATTAACTCTGTCACTTATGATTGCAAGTTGTTGCGAGTCAGTGACTGCTTTAGTGTTAAAATATGGTGCTGTATTTTTAGGAAAGTGTGTTTATAATATCATTTTATGTAGATATCCACATTTATTTAATATTTTTCTTCTGCAGTTTTTATTGAAAATGCAATATTTGATATCTCAAAAACCTAGACAACCTAACCTTTTATTGATAGACAAAAACTGATGCCAGATTTGAAATCAGCACCCAAAAATTACCTTAAAACCGTTGGAATACCTTATGCCAGAAAAAGTGTGTTGACCAGCGTAATACATCGCGTAAATACAGGGTGTTTAAGAGAGACGGACCCAATTTCAAAGCAGTGTATTTCACGATGGCAACATGTCACAGTTACACAAACAGTTACAAACGGTTTAATGAGTTATCAAGTTTTACTAACCATTTTATAAATGCTCTGCGTGCCCTCCACCTGCTGTACGGACAACATCGAGACAATTGAATAATAATAGGGGTTTTCCCCTTTTTTCTGGCAACAAAACTGAAACCTTTTTACAAGGATTCATGTCTGCATTGACCACAATACTTGCAGTCAAAATGCAAACAAAAAACACACTATGATAATAAATGCATTGTCCTTGAAACTGATTGGTCCACACCAAGGGACGACTTTCTTTTGAGCCTCGACCCAATTGGTGCTAGACCAGAGGACGCCAAAAGGCGTACAGCTCAAAGACAATGCACTATCACAGTAACGAGGGCTCGGGGTGAGCATCTACATCATTAGACCTCCTTTGCCAGTACCAACATATAATAATAGGATTCACCCCCTTTTTTCTGGCAACAAAACTGAAACCTTTTTACGAGGATTCATGTCTGCATTAACCACAATACTTGCAGTCAAAATGCAAACAAAAACACACTCTGATATTATAAAAAAAAGGGGAAACCCCTATTATTATATTTTGGTACTGGCAAAGGAGATCTAATGATGATCGAGACGATTGTTGAATTCGTCCCAAACGCCTCTCAAAGTGTCTGCTTCCACTGAAGTCACCGCTGCCGTGATTCTGTTTTTGAGGTCATCCAGATTAGTCGCTAACGGTGGCACAAAAACAACACGGTCTTTGACGTATCCCCACAAGAAAAAGTCGCAGGGTGTGATGATGTCTGGGGGGGATCTTGGGGGCCAAGAGTGTAGCGCCAAGTCTTGGGGTCCCGTGCGACCTATCCAACGTTGAGGCAGTGTTGTCTTGCGAATGACTGCCGCGGCTTATCGCATCCTTCCAATGATTGCTCAATCTGAATCCATCTTCTCGATTAAAGTTGTGTCTGTATATCTGGATGGCTTCGTGAACAAATCTCTGATGGTGGTCCCGAGGGGTTTGCAGAGCACCTTGGTCTCGGATAAAACAATGCCACGTGTGCCCACAGCGTTGAAACAGTGATCCGCCACCGCCGAGGTGTTGGTTCTGCTGTGTTTCAAATCCGCTTTGTGTTCGCGACCCCGGTCTGAGACACGTCGCTTCGTTTCACCAATGCAACTGCTGCCGCAGACACAACTCAGCTTAAATTTCGATTTGAAGCTTTCGTGACTGCAGGGATTCATCTTCTTGGTTCTTTCGGTAAAGTCACGTAGAAGGGAGATAATACAATAATAAAAATAAAACATAATAAAATAATACAATTCGCACTATTATTTTATTATGTTTTATTGTTATTATTTTATTATCTCCCTTCTACGTGACTTTACCGAAAGAACCAATAAGACAACTCAGCTTGGATGTCCTCAATCGCGTCCTTCACTGATGGGATCACCTGCAGTCACGAAAGCTTCAAATCAAAACCTATTCTTATTTTTTTATACTTTGCTGTTGCCAAAACAGGTCTCGTGGTATATACACACACACACACATTTGTCTAGACCGCAGTGGTGACACAGCTGACAGAATTCATAACCAGGCCCCCCCTTGCTGCCACTCGAACGCTCTCGCGCCGATGGTGAAACCTGCAGGGCCGGTCGGAGCGGGCCAGTGCAGGCTTCTGATTGCCAAAAGTGTGATTCCTCAGGAACGTTTTTAAAAAAATTCGTATATTGCCGCAAGCGGTCAACTGCATCCTGGTTTATTTGCTATTGAAATCACGCACGCATTGTTGCTATCGGTGGTCCCCCGAGATGCGATTATTACACTGTGTAACAGTGCAATGACCGCCTTTGTCTCCCCAGTGGCGATGTTTACACACCACGTACTCATTTCAGGCTGAGTTGACCTAGGGGAGCCCCAGCACCGGTTCAGATAATCGTCACCGGTGTTGGCCGTGAGCGGGAATCGAACCAGGGTCGCTAGGTTTTTAGCGGAGCGCGCAAACCGCTGCACTACCGCTATATATATACACAACAACAACACAACAACAACACAACAACAACAACCGCCATTCGCCACTAAGTGGCGGTGACGTCACCACGACGCTTGTGCCAGGCCATGTGCACCTTGAGGCCACGTGAAGTGTCGAACGCCCGCTGGCAGGAGGTCACGGGACAGACCCAGGTGCCACAGGTCGACTGACTGAGATGACTGAGATGACTGGCTGATGCACCACCTGTGCCCCCTACTGTGCCAACAACAACCGCCACTCGCCACTAAGTGGCGGTGACGTCACCACGACGCTTGTGCCAGGCCATGTGCACCTTGAGGCCACGTGAATTGTCGAACGCCCGCTGGCAGGAGGTCACGGGGCAGACCCAGGTGCCACGGGTCGACTGACTGAGATGACCGAGATGACTGGCTGATGTCACCGCCTGTGCCCCCTACTGTGCCAACAACAACCGCCATTCGCCACTAAGTGGCGGTGACGTCACCACGACGCTTGTGCCAGGCCATGTGCACCTTGAGGTCACGTGAATTGTCGAACGCCCGCTGGCAGTAGGTCACGGGGCAGACCCAGCAGGTGCCACGGGTCGACTGACTGAGATGACCGAGATGACTGGCTGATGCACCACCTGTGCCCCCTACTGTGCCAACACACATACACACAGGGTGCTTAATTTTTTTAAACACTTATACAGGACTATCGTTTTTAATGAAAAAATTACGGATAATAACACACTTTAACGTGATAACAAATGTGATGTTAATAGCTTCAAAAAAATCAAAGAGGCTCTCCCATACTCTTTGGTTCTTCCGATAAAGTCACGTGGGTATAAAACATAAAATACAAATTAAATCACGACGTTTCGATCGCAACATAAGCGACCGTCATCAGGTGGAACCGATACAGCAGGACAACTGCTGATTTAGGAGAAAGATCCGCTAACACTTCCAATCTAGAATGAGTCTCTCCCATTTGTTCTCCATCGTTGTCGACGCGTGCCTGGAATCTTCTCCAGGTGGTCTCCCGAGGTGGCACATTTCACGTGGTAATTGTTGCAAATTCTCAGAAGTGTTCACATTTGTTTGAAGCACCCCACGTGTATATATATATTTTTAAACATGTAAACTTTACCGAAAGAACCAAATAATAATTATACATTTCGATTTAAAGCTTTCGTGACTGCAGGGATTCATCTTCTTGGTTCTTTCGGTAAAGTCACGTAGAAGGGAAGTAATAAAATAATACAAATAAAACATAAAATAATTCTCACGACGTTTCGGCCACAACGCAAGCAGCCGTCCTCAGGTGAAGGACGGCTGCATGCGTTGTGGCCGAAACGTCGTGAGAATTATTTTATTATGTTTTATTTTTTTTATTTTATTACTTCCCTTCTACGTGACTTTACCGAAAGAACCAAGAAGAATAATTATACACGTTAAATCAACTCTATTCTTGAAAGATCCTCGTCAAAAGCTGACGACGACGACGACGACGTTCCGCACCCCCCCCCTCCTCCAGAATCCAGGCGACCCCACGCCACCACCGGCCGGGACCCCCAGCGAGGGCGAAGGGCTACACGACCTGGGGATTCACCACGGCCACCTCAAGGTTCCTCTCGTGGATCTGGAGTCCCCCGGGTGGGAGGGCCGCCCGTCGACGAACTCGAACGGCCCCGCCGACCCCAGCCGCGCGGGGCCGTGTCCTCCACCGTGCCCCTCCGTCGATGTCCCCTCCGCTGGAGTCCCTGGCCAGACCCCTCGGGGTCCCGCTAAGGCGGCCCCGCAGCCGCAGCTGCAGCCACCGCCGCCACCGCCGCCGCCGCCACCGCCACAACCTCCCCCCATGCCTGGGATGCCGGACACGGCGAGGATTCCGCCGTGGCTCAAGGCCAAGAAGAAATACGACAAGAGGCGGGCGACCCGGCCTGTCAGGTGGCAGATGGTGGGTACCACACAGACAGAGATCCCCCCGTGTAGCCTCGACAGACTGTCGGGGCAAGTGCTCTTCGCGAGCAGTACCTATGAAGGGCGTAACGGTACACGAGGTGGGTGGGTGGCCAGCACCACGCCCTACCGCCATTGTCTCCCCAGGGGCGATGTTTACTACACACCGCACCAGGTACTCGTTTGAGGCTGAGTCGACCTAGGGGAGGCCCAGGACCGGTTCAGATAATTGTCAACAGCGTTGGCCGTGAGCGGGAATCGAACTCGGGACGCCGGGTTCGTAGCGCAGCGCGCTAACCACTACACTACCGCTCCCCAACACACAAGCATACACACACACCCACTCACCCACCCCCTCATCCACCACTCACCCACCCACCCACTCATCCACCACTCACTCACCCACCCCCTCATCCACCACTCACCCACCCACACGTGGTGAGTGCCGGTCCAATCCATTGTCAATCGTCGCCATCTCCATTCGCCAGCTCATGGTGACCACCTGATCGTTCTGCGCTCTTGAGTAGCTCATACTCACACACCCACTCACCTACTCAGCGGTCCACTGGCCTGGAACTCACCTACCCACTCGGTCACCTACTCACCCACCCACCCACTCACCTACCCACTCAGTCACCTACTCACCCATCCACTCACCTACTCACCTACCCGCTCACCTACTCAGCGGTCTGTTGGCGTGGAACTCACCTACCCACTTAGTCACCTACTCACCCACCCACCCACTCACCTACCCACTCACTCACCTACTCACCCATCCACTCACCTACTCACCCACCCGCTCATATACTCAGCGGTAACATTGGCCAGGAACTCACCTACCCTCTCACTCACCTACTGACCCACCCACTCACTTACTCACCTACCCAATCACTCACCTACTCACCCGCCCACTCACCTACTCATACCCACCCACTCATCTACTCATACCCACTCACTCACCTACTCACCCGCCCACTCACCTCTGTGTGTGTCTCTCTGCCCGTGCGGCGTTCTGGCCGCAGATCGCCCCCAGCGCCATGGAGAGGAGGAGTGTGTGGAGCAGAGCCGACGAGGCACGATTCGACAGCCCCCAGTTCCAGGCACAGCTCCTGCGGGCATTCGCGGGTCAGAGCTGGGGCAGTTCGACGTCCGGGGGGGGCAGGGGGGGTCATAGTGCCACGAGGTCATCGTGTCACCGGGTCATTTGTAATCACCTGGTCGCAGTTCCACGACGGAATTTGCTTTTGTGTTTTCACGGGGTCATGGCAACTCTCACGGGGGTATTGGTATGATGGGGTCATGGGTCAGATTCTCACGGGGATATTGGTATAATGGGGTCATGGGTCAGATTCTCAAGGGGGTATTAGTATAACGGGGTCATGGGTCAGATTCTCACGGGGGTATTGGTATAACGGGGTCATGGGTCAGATTCTCACGGGGGTAGTGGTATAACGGGGTCATGGGTCAGATTCTCACGGGGGTAGTGGTATAACGGGGTCATGGGTCAGATTCTCACGGGGGTATTGGTATAACGGGGTCATGGGTCATATTTTCACGGGAGTATTGGTATAACGGGGTCATGGGTCAGATTCTCACGGAGGTAGTGGTATAACGGGGTCATGGGTCAGATTCTCACGGGGAAATTGGTATAACGGGGTCATGGGTCAAATTATCACGGGTGAATTGGTATAATGAGGTCATGGGTCAGATTCTCACGGGGGTATTGGTATAATGGGGTCATGGGTCAGATTCTCACGGGGGTATTGGTATAACGGGGTCATGAGTCAGATTCTCACGGGGGTATTGGTATAACGGGGTCAGAGGTCAGATTCTCACGGGGATATTGGTATAATGGGGTCATGGGTCAGATTCTCACGGGGGTATTGGTATAATGGGGTCATGGGTCAGATTTTCACGGGAGTATTGGTATAACGGGTTCATGGGTCAGATTCCCACGAGGGTATTGGTAT
Source organism: Lethenteron reissneri (assembly GCF_015708825.2). NCBI lineage: Eukaryota > Metazoa > Chordata > Hyperoartia > Petromyzontiformes > Petromyzontidae > Lethenteron > Lethenteron reissneri. The sequence continues at coordinate 8,004,867 of NC_083779.1, forward strand.
AACGGGGTCATGGGTCAGATTCTCACGGGAGTATTGGTATAACGGGGTCATGGGTCATATTTTCACGGGAGTATTGGTATAACGGGGTCATGGGTCAGATTCTCACGGAGGTAGTGGTATAACGGGGTCATGGGTCAGATTCTCACGGGGAAATTGGTATAACGGGGTCATGGGTCAAATTATCACGGGTGAATTGGTATAATGAGGTCATGGGTCAGATTCTCACGGGGGTATTGGTATAATGGGGTCATGGGTCAGATTCTCACGGGGGTATTGGTATAACGGGGTCATGAGTCAGATTCTCACGGGGGTATTGGTATAACGGGGTCAGAGGTCAGATTCTCACGGGGATATTGGTATAATGGGGTCATGGGTCAGATTCTCACGGGGGTATTGGTATAATGGGGTCATGGGTCAGATTTTCACGGGAGTATTGGTATAACGGGTTCATGGGTCAGATTCCCACGAGGGTATTGGTATAACGGGGTCAGAGGTCAGATTCTCACGAGGGTATTGGTATAACGGGGTCATGGGTCAGATTCTCACGAGGGTATTGGTATAACGGGGTCATGGACCAGATTCTCACTGGGATATTGGTATAACGGGGTCATGGGTCAAATTATCACGGGTGAATTGGTATAATGAGGTCATGGGTCAGATTCTCACGGGGGTATTGGTATAATGGGGTCATGGGTCAGATCCTCACGGGGGTATTGGTATAACGGGGTCATGGGTCAGATTCTCACGAGGGTATTGGTATAACGGGGTCATGGGTCAGATTCTCACGGGAGTATTGGTATAACGGGTTCATGGGTCAGATTCTCACGAGGGTATTGGTATAACGGGTTCATGCGTCAGATTCTCACGAGGGTATTTGTATAACGGGGTCATGGACCAGATTCTCACTGGGATATTGGTATAACGGGGTCATGGGTCAAATTATCACGGGTGAATTGGTATAATGAGGTCATGGGTCAGATTCTCACGGGGGTATTGGTATAATGGGGTCATGGGTCAGATTCTCACGGGGGTATTGGTATAACGGGGTCATGAGTCATATTCTCACGGGGGTATTGATATAACGAGGTCATGGGTCAGATTCTCACGGGGATATTGGTATAATGGGGTCATGGATCAGATTCTCACGGGGGTATTGGTATAACGGGGTCATGGGTCAGATTATCACGAAGATATTGGTATCACGGGTTCATCTGGTCATGGATTGCAGTGGGGCAATCATCTCGTGGTGGCTAGGAGATGTTAACTCTATCTTCTGGTATGCAGGAGGTCGTGAGTTCAATCTCGACCCTGACACCTGCTGTATATTTGGAGTTTGCATGTTGCAGTCTAGGTCCTCCAGTTTTCCCCTCCACATTTAAAATCGACATCACGGTTTAGAGTGTTTGGCCGCTATACATTTCCGCGCGTTAAGCCCACTTTGTTGAGCTATCATTTGTGGCCGGTTCGCTTCTGAGAAAAAAAAATCTACATAGCTCAGTGGGGCCTTACCTGGTAAAAATAAAAAAAACAAAATCGCTTCGTTGAAATAGTTCAACAGCTTAATTACTCACGTTTTCAGAAGGGCGCTGAAGATCCAACGAAAAGGGCTACGGAGCGCCGTGTCCAAAATTTAAGTCCCGTTGGTTCTTTGCTTCTTTCTCAACGGCGGTGTGACGAGCGCGCCTCGTCCCAGTCCCGGCCTGCCCGCCAAATCACACCGCGTTGCGTCCTCACTTCTCCATTGTCGCTGTCATCATCAGTCACCAGTCACGCTTGTAGCATAGGCCCCGGGCAGCCGGAGCGCCTCGGCTTCGGCTCAGGTAGACGACGAGGTGAGAGCGGTTGGGGAACTCGCGGTGTGCGGGCGCGACCGGTGTGATGATGACGACGATGGCGACTGCGGGGTCGTGTGGGTCTCGTGGTGACGGTGCCGCCACTGCTGCTGCCGTGTTGCAGCTAAGCAGCCCAGGGCCGGAGGGTCAACCGGAGCGACGTCTCTGCCAACTCCCACGTCCCCCGCTGAGGCCTCCTCGGTCTTCAGTAAAGACGTCTTGCAGAATTTTGGTGAGAGGGACAGCCATGAGCTCCCACCCCCACTCCTACCCCACTGCCCCCACGCCTACCCCACCACTCCTACCCCACCACCCCCACTCCTACCACACCACTCCTACCCCACCACCCCCACTCCTACCCCACCACCTCCACTCCTACCACACCACTCCTACCCCACCACCCCCACTCCTACCCCACCACCTCCACTCCTACCCCACCACTCCGACCCCACCCCCCACCACTCCTACCCCACCACCCCCACTCCTACCCCACCACTCCGACCCCACCACTCCTACCCCACCACCCCGGGGCCCCGTGTCGCTCCCAGATTCGGGGAAACTCCCAAACAGCCGCCGAGGTGGCCAGGAGAGGTGAGACAGCAGCCGCCCCTAGGGGGTACAACGGCGAATCGGGGATGACTGCCCTGGGCCCCGCGCTGGGGGGGTCCCCCACTCCCCCCCCCCCCCCGCGCTTCGACGTCACGGCGTCAGATTTCAGGTTTAGTTTGAAGGCGTCGAGGGCGAAGGGTGGTGAGGGGGGGGGGGGGCACACGTCGTGATTTGCCCCGGGGCCAGTGGACGGCAGCGTGGCCAGCGGGTTCGCGAGCCCCCCGTCCCGCGTCGTCGCCCACCTTGAGCGGGGGGGGGGTCATCATCTCCTTGACAAGCGGGTCGAACTCTCTCTCCGGGTTCTCCCGGTCGTGTCTCTTCCCCCCCCTCTACCCTGCCTCTACGCGAAGGGTCGGCGATCGAATTCGCGGAATTGACCGACCGTTCCAATGTAGCGCGGCACTGCATAGCGGCACTGTCGTGGACAAACAAAAACCCCAAAACGTCTTGGGATTCAGTGACGCCCTCCCGGACAAATACACGAGCCTATAAGCGAGGGGTCGTGACTGCGGTGATTATCCGACTCCCTGTCTCCTCTCATCCTGACCCGTCCCCCCCCCGCGCCCCCCGCCACCGCGCATGCAGACATCTTGACAAAGTCGGCGAAGGTGTCGTACGATGAGATCGCGAGGGCCACCCTGACGGGAGACATGGCCTCTCTCTCCCACATCAAAAGCATCAAGGTAAACCGAGCGGTCGCGGCACGTGCACCCTGCGCCTGTCACGTGCTCCACGTGTATGTCACGTGAGCCGGTGAGTCACGTGAGCTGTGGTGGCTAGGAGATGTTAACTACCTCGCCTGGTATACAGGAGGTCGCGGATTCGATCCCGACCATGACGATGCCTGCTGCTGTATATTTGGAGTTTGCGGTGTCTCTCTGATCATCACGCTGGCTAGGAGATGTTAACTCCATCGCCTGGTCTACAGCAGGTCACGGATTCGATCCCGACCCTGACGCCTGCTGCTGTATATTTGGAGTTTTCAAGTCTCTCTCTCTCCTCGCGGTCGCGTGTATTTACCCCCGGGTTTCTCCTCCACGGTTATAATTAACATCACGCGTTTTAGAGTATTCGGCTGCTGAAAATGTCTACGTGACGATGAACGGCCACTTCGTTGGGCTATCGCTCGTGGCCCAGGTCGCTTCTGAAAAAGAGCTTCATAGCTCAGTGGGGCTTTACCTCGGGGGGGGGGGGGGGGATAGTTTGAATAGTTTATTTCACGTGCTTGCTGGTGTGTCACGCTCGCCCCACCCGCGTGTGTGTGTCACGCGTGGGGGTGAGCTTGACAAAAGACAAAGATCCCCCATATAGCCTTAACAGACTGTAGGGGCAAGTGCTGTTAGCGAGCACCTATGAAGGCCGGAACGGTACACGAGGGGGTGTGTGGCCAGCACCACGCCCGACCGCCTTTGCCTCCCTAGTGGCAATGTTTACACACCGCACCAGGTACTCATTTGAGGCTGAGTCGACTTAGGGGAGGCCCGGGACCGGTTCAGATAATCGTCACTGATGTTGGCCATGAAAGGGAATCGAACCCGTGTCGCCGGGTTTATAGCGCAGCGCGCTAACCGCTACACCACCACTCCCCACAAGGGTGAGCTCGACACACACACACGCGCGTGACCCACGCGACCCGGGTTCGATTCCCACTCGCGGCCAACGCCAGTGACGATGATCTGAACCGGTCCTGGGCCTCCCCTAGGTCGACTCAGCCTCAAAATGAGTACCTGGTGCAATGTGTAAACATCGCCACCGGGGAGACGAAGGCGGCTGGGCGTGGTTCTGGCCACCCACCCCCTCGTGTGCCACCGTGCCGGCCGTCATAGGTGCTGCTCGCTAACAGCACTTGCCCCAGCAGGTTGTTAAGGCCACACGGGGGATCTGTGTCCCGTGCGCCCACAGGGCCTGCTCGCATCGCTGCAGAAGATAAACGAGGAGGAGGAGCTGGCGCTGAGAGAGAGGCAAGGCCAGGGGGCCCCCCTGCAGCCCCCCGAGTTGTTCTACTTGCAGGTCGACATTCAAGTCTCCGTCTGCGTCGTCATTTCCCACCTCACCCCCTGCCCCCCGGTGCAAACCTGTCAACCCCTTATCAGTGCACCCTACCTTATTACAGACAAATTCAGACCTTGTTGGTCACCCCGTGCCCCTTAGAAATCTCAACGTTCATCCTACACAAAGTCGCATCACAAGGGAGAAACACAAACAAATAGACCCAACCACGTATTTATTTGGCCCGTATTGAAACGTCTGTACGCCGTATGGACCTGCAAACTCAATCTCTCCTGTACAAGAATACGGGCTAAACCGTACGGTTGTGACAGTATGGCGGCATCACTGCCGATCTGTCCTCTCGGCATCAACGTCACGATGGTAGTGGTGGTGGCTACCGCTGCACGCAGCCTGCCTGGAATCCTGCGCTGTGGGTAAGAGATCACCGCACAGACGTTGCGAACCTTCCTCCTGTCCTTGGGTGGAGCTTTTGAGGAGGTTCCGGCACCCCTCGTCTGGCAGGACAAGGCGGTTAGAGCGAGCGTGGACATCTGCAGTGGTATCGAGTGTTTCCCCCTCGCACAAGGCGTGGGATTCTCTCCGGATGCTCCGGTTTACCTCTCCCACCCCCCCCCCCCCCAAACTTGTATAATAAACACAACTCATTATGAGTTGGCTGAAAACATCGGAAAATAAAAAGCGAATGCAGGACCGCCCCCCTCCCCTTCTGATCGACACTCTGTGTGGCTCTCCTAGATAAATACGTTAATTACTATTATTGGTAATCATACATTATTAAGTCATGAGTTAAAGTGTAAAGAAGCTCCTGCACAGGTTCCATTTTCTAGACTATTTATTTTACAGTAACGTATTTACAAGGCAAGAGTATGACTAACGGCTATGACTATCTGCAGCCCTGGTGGTTTACCACTAGATTAATCTCGAACAGTCCTTCTTGATGGTTTCCACCATGTAGATCTCGAACAGTCCTTCTTGATGGTTTCCACCATGTAGATCTCGTACAGTCCTTCTTGATGGTTTCCACCATGTAGATCTCGGATCGTCCTTCTTGATGGTTTCCACCATGTAGATCTCGTACAGTCCTTCTTGATGGTTTCCACCATGTAGATCTCGGATCGTCCTTCTTGATGGTTTCCACCATGTAGATCTCGTACAGTCCTTCTTGATGGTTTCCACAATGTAGATCTCGGACAGTCCTTCTTGATGGTTTCCACCATGCAGATCTCAGAAGTCTTTCTTGATGGTTTCCACCATCTAGATTTCAGACAGTCTTTCTTGATGGTTTCTACCGTGTAGATCTCGGACAGTCTTTCTTGATGGTTCCTACCAAATAGATCTCGGACAGTTCTTCTGGATGGTTTCCACCATGTAGATCTCGGACAGTCCTTCTGGATGTAGATCTCGGACAGTCCTTCTGGATGGTTTCCACCATGTAGATCTCGGACAGTCTTTCTTGATGGTTTCTACCATGTTAATCTCAAACAGTCCTTCTTGATGGTTTCTACCATGTTGATCTCAAACAGTCTTTCTTGATGGTTTCCACCATGTAGATATCGGACAGTCCCTCTGGATGGTTTCCACCATGCAGATATTGGACAGTCTTTCTTGATGGTTTCCACCGTGTAGATCTCGGAGAGTCTTTCTTGATGGTTTCCATCATGTAGATCCTGGACAGTCCTTCTTGATGGTTTCCACCATGTAGATCTCGGGCAGTCCTTCTTGATGGTTTCTACAATGTAGATCTCGAACAGTCCTTGATGGTTTTCACCATGTAGATCTCGAACAGTTCTTCTTGATGGTTTCCACCATGTAGATCTCGGGCAGTCCTTCTTGATGGTTTCTACAATGTAGATCTCGAACAGTCCTTGATGGTTTTCACCATGTAGATCTCGAACAGTTTTTCTTGATGGTTTCCACCATGTAGATCTCGGACAGTCCTTCTTGATGGTTTCCACCATCTAGATTTCAGACAGACTTTCCTGATGGTTTCCACCGTGTAGATCTCGGACAGTCTTTTTTGATGGTTTCTACCAAATAGATATCGGACAGTCCTTCTGGATGGTTTCCACCATGCAGATCTCGGACAGTCTTCCTTAATGGTTTCCACCATCTAGATCTCGGACAGTCTTTCTTGATAGTTTCCACCATGTAGATCTCGGACAGCCCTTCTTGATGGTTTCTACCATTTAGATCTCGGACAGTCCTTCTTGATGGTTTCCACCATGTATATCTCGAACAGTTCTTCTTGATGGTTTCCACCATGTAGATCTCAGACAGTCTTTCTTGATAGTTTCCACCATGTAGATCTCGGACAGTCCTTCTTGATGGTTTCCACCATGTAGATCCCGAACAGTCCTTCTTGATGGTTTCCACCATGTAGATCTCGGACAGTCTTTCTTGATGGTTTCCACCATGTAGATCTCGAACAGTCCTTCTTGATGGTTTCCACCATGTAGATCTCGAACAGTCTTTCTTGATGGTTTCCACCATGTAGATCTCAAACAGTTCTTCTTGATGGTTTCCACCATGTAGATCTCGAACAGTCCTTCTTGATGGTTTCCACCATGTAGATCTCAGACAGTCTTTCTTGATGGTTTCCACCATGTAGATCTCGGACAGTCCTTCTTGATGGTTTCCACCATGTAGATCTCGAACAGTCCTTCTTGATGGTTTCCACCATGTAGATCTCGAACAGTTCTTCTTGATGGTTTCCACCATGTAGATCTCGGACAGTCCTTCTTGATGGTTTCCACCATGTAGATCTCGAACAGTTCGTCTTGATGGTTTCCACCATGTAGATCTCGGACAGTCCTTCTTGATGGTTTCTACCATGTAGATCTCAGACAGTTCTTCTTGATGGTTTCTACCATGTAGATCTCGGACAGTCCTTCTTGATGGTTTCCACCATGTAGATCTCAGACAGTCCTTCTTGATGGTTTCTACTATGTAGATCTCGGACAGTCCTTCTTGATGGTTTCTACCATGTAGATCTCAGACAGTCCTTCTTGATGGTTTCTACCATGTAGATCTCGGACAGTCTTTCTTGATGGTTTCCACCATCTAGATTTCAGACAGTCTTTCTTGATGGTTTCCACAGTGTACATCTCGGACAGTCCTTCTTGATGGTTTCTACCATGTAGATCTCAGACAGTCGTTCTTGATAGTTTCCACAATGCAGATCTTGGACAGTCCTTCCGGATGGTTTCCACCATGTAGATCTCAGACAGTCTTTCTTGATGGTTTCCACCATGGAGATCTCGGACAGTCTTTCTTGATGGTTTCCACCATGTGGATCTCGGACAGTCTTTCTTGATGGTTTCCACCATCTAGATTTCAGACAGTCCTTCTTGATGGTTTCCACCATGTAGATCTCGGACAGTCTTTCTTGATGGTTTCCACCATGTAGATCTCGAACAGTCCTTCTTGATGGTTTCCACCATGTAGATCTCGAACAGTCTTTCTTGATGGTTTCCACCATGTAGATCTCGAACAGTTCTTCTTGATGGTTTCCACCATGTAGATCTCGAACAGTCATTCTTGATGGTTTCCACCATGTAGATCTCAGACAGTCTTTCTTGATGGTTTCCACCATGTAGATCTCGGACAGTCCTTCTTGATGGTTTCCACCATGTAGATCTCGAACAGTCTTTCTTGATGGTTTCTACCAAATAGATATCGGACAGTCTTTCTTGATGGTTTCTACCATGCAGATCTCGAACAGTTCTTCTTGATGGTTTCCACCATGTAGATCTCGGACAGTCCTTCTTGATGGTTTCCACCATGTAGATCTCGAACAGTTCTTCTTGATTGTTTCCACCATGTAGATCTCGTACAGTCCTTCTTGATGGTTTCCACCATGTAGATCTCGGATCGTCCTTTTTGATGGTTTCCACCATGTAGATCTCGTACAGTCCTTCTTGATGGTTTCCACCATGTAGATCTCGGATCGTCCTTCTTGATGGTTTCCACCATGTAGATCTCGTACACTCTTTCTTGATGGTTTCCACCATGCAGATCTCGGACAGTCCTTCTTGATGGTTTCTACCATGTAGATCTCGAACAGTCCTTATTGATGGTTTCTACCATGTAGATTTCAGACAGTCCTTCTTGATGGTTTCCACCATCTAGATTTCAGACAGTCTTTCTTGATGGTTCCACCGTGTAGATCTCGGACAGTCTTTCTTGATGGTTTCCACCATGTAGATCTCGGACAGTCCTTCTTGATGGTTTCCACCATGTAGATCTCAGACAGTCTTTCTTGATGGTTTCCACAATGTAGATCTCGGACAGTCCTTCTTGATGGTTTCCACCATGCAGATCTCAGAAGTCTTTCTTGATGGTTTCCACCATCTAGATTTCAGACAGTCTTTCTTGATGGTTTCTACCGTGTAGATCTCGGACAGTCTTTCTTGATGGTTCCTACCAAATAGATCTCGGACAGTTCTTCTGGATGGTTTCCACCATGTAGATCTCGGACAGTCCTTCTGGATGTAGATCTCGGACAGTCCTTCTGGATGGTTTCCACCATGTAGATCTCGGACAGTCTTTCTTGATGGTTTCTACCATGTTAATCTCAAACAGTCCTTCTTGATGGTTTCTACCATGTTGATCTCAAACAGTCTTTCTTGATGGTTTCCACCATGTAGATATCGGACAGTCCCTCTGGATGGTTTCCACCATGCAGATATTGGACAGTCTTTCTTGATGGTTTCCACCGTGTAGATCTCGGAGAGTCTTTCTTGATGGTTTCCATCATGTAGATCCTGGACAGTCCTTCTTGATGGTTTCCACCATGTAGATCTCGGGCAGTCCTTCTTGATGGTTTCTACAATGTAGATCTCGAACAGTCCTTGATGGTTTTCACCATGTAGATCTCGAACAGTTCTTCTTGATGGTTTCCACCATGTAGATCTCGGGCAGTCCTTATTGATGGTTTCTACAATGTAGATCTCGAACAGTCCTTGATGGTTTTCACCATGTAGATCTCGAACAGTTTTTCTTGATGGTTTCCACCATGTAGATCTCGGACAGTCCTTCTTGATGGTTTCCACCATCTAGATTTCAGACAGACTTTCCTGATGGTTTCCACCGTGTAGATCTCGGACAGTCTTTCTTGATGGTTTCTACCAGATAGATATCGGACAGTCCTTCTGGATGGTTTCCACCATGCAGATCTCGGACAGTCTTCCTTAATGGTTTCCACCATCTAGATCTCGGACAGTCTTTCTTGATAGTTTCCACCATGTAGATCTCGGACAGTCCTTCTTGATGGTTTCTACCATTTAGATCTCGGACAGTCCTTCTTGATGGTTTCCACCATGTATATCTCGAACAGTTCTTCTTGATGGTTTCCACCATGTAGATCTCAGACAGTCTTTCTTGATAGTTTCCACCATGTAGATCTCGGACAGTCCTTCTTGATGGTTTCCACCATGTAGATCTCGAACAGTCCTTCTTGATGGTTTCCACCATGTAGATCTCGGACAGTCTTTCTTGATGGTTTCCACCATGTAGATCTCGAACAGTCCTTCTTGATGGTTTCCACCATGTAGATCTCGAACAGTCTTTCTTGATGGTTTCCACCATGTAGATCTCGAACAGTTCTTCTTGATGGTTTCCACCATGTAGATCTCGAACAGTCCTTCTTGATGGTTTCCACCATGTAGATCTCAGACAGTCTTTCTTGATGGTTTCCACCATGTAGATCTCGGACAGTCCTTCTTGATGGTTTCCACCATGTAGATCTCGAACAGTCCTTCTTGATGGTTTCCACCATGTAGATCTCGAACAGTTCTTCTTGATGGTTTCCACCATGTAGATCTCGGACAGTCCTTCTTGATGGTTTCCACCATGTAGATCTCGAACAGTTCTTCTTGATGGTTTCCACCATGTAGATCTCGGACAGTCCTTCTTGATGGTTTCTACCATGTAGATCTCAGACAGTCCTTCTTGATGGTTTCTACCATGTAGATCTCGGACAGTCCTTCTTGATGGTTTCCACCATGTAGATCTCAGACAGTCCTTCTTGATGGTTTCTACTATGTAGATCTCGGACAGTCCTTCTTGATGGTTTCTACCATGTAGATCTCAGACAGTCCTTCTTGATGGTTTCTACCATGTAGATCTCGGACAGTCTTTCTTGATGGTTTCCACCATCTAGATTTCAGACAGTCTTTCTTGATGGTTTCCACAGTGTACATCTCGGACAGTCCTTCTTGATGGTTTCTACCATGTAGATCTCAGACAGTCGTTCTTGATAGTTTCCACAATGCAGATCTTGGACAGTCCTTCCGGATGGTTTCCACCATGTAGATCTCAGACAGTCTTTCTTGATGGTTTCCACCATGGAGATCTCGGACAGTCTTTCTTGATGGTTTCCACCATGTGGATCTCGGACAGTCTTTCTTGATGGTTTACACCATCTAGATTTCAGACAGTCCTTCTTGATGGTTTCCACCATGTAGATCTCGGACAGTCTTTCTTGATGGTTTCCACCATGTAGATCTCGAACAGTCTTTCTTGATGGTTTCCACCATGTAGATCTCGAACAGTTCTTCTTGATGGTTTCCACCATGTAGATCTCGAACAGTCATTCTTGATGGTTTCCACCATGTAGATCTCAGACAGTCTTTCTTGATGGTTTCCACCATGTAGATCTCGGACAGTCCTTCTTGATGGTTTCCACCATGTAGATCTCGAACAGTCCTTTTTGATGGTTTCCACCATGTAGATCTCGAACAGTTCTTCATGATGGTTTCCACCATGTAGATCTCGGACAGTCCTTCTTGATGGTTTCCACCATGTAGATCTCGAACAGTTCTTCTTGATTGTTTCCACCATGTAGATCTCGGACAGTCCTTCTTGATGGTTTCTACCATGTAGATCTCAGACAGTCCTTCTTGATGGTTTCTACCATGTAGATCTCGGACAGTCCTTCTTGATGGTTTCCACCATGTAGATTTCAGACAGTCCTTCTTGATGGTTTCTACCATGTAGATCTCGGACAGTCCTTCTTGATGGTTTCTACCATGTAGATCTCAGACAGTCCTTCTTGATGGTTTCTACCATGGAGATCTCGGACAGTCTTTCTTGATGGTTTCCACCATCTAGATTTCAGACAGTCTTTCATGATGGTTTCCACCGTGTACATCTCGGACAGTCCTTCTTGATGGTTTCTACCATGTAGATCTCAGACAGTCGTTCTTGATAGTTTCCACAATGCAGATCTTGGACAGTCCTTCCGGATGGTTTCCACCATGTAGATCTCAGACAGTCTTTCTTGATGGTTTCCACCATGGAGATCTCGGACAGTCTTTCTTGATGGTTTCCACCATGTAGATCTCGGACAGTCTTTCTTGATGGTTTCCACCATCTAGATTTCAGACAGTCTTTCTTGATGGTTTCCACCGTGTAGATCTCGGACAGTCCTTCTTGATGGTTTCTACAATGTAGATCTCGAACAGTCCTTGATGGTTTCTACCATGTAGATGTCGGTCAGTCCTTATTGATGGTTTCCACTGTGTAGATCTCGAACAGTTCTTCTTGATGGTTTCCACCATGTAGATCTCGGAGAGTCTTTCTTGATGGTTTCCATCATGTAGATCTCGAACAGTCCTTCTTGATGGTTTCCACCATCTAGATTTCAGACAGTCTTTCCTGATGGTTTCCACCGTGTAGATCTCGGACAGTCTTTCTTGATGGTTTCTACCAAATAGATCTCGGACAGTCTTTCTTGATGGTTTCTACCACGTAGATATGGGACAGTCCCTCTGGATGGTTTCCACCATGCAGATCTCGGACAGTCTTTCTTGATGGTTTCCACCATGTAGATCTCGAGCAGTCCTTCTTGATGGTATCCACCATGTAGATCTCGGACAGTCTTCCTTGAAGGTTTCCACCATGCAGATCCCTAACTGTCCTTCTTGATGGTTTCTACCGTGTAGATCTCAGACAGTTTTTCATGATGATTTCTACCATGTAGATCTCGAACAGTTGGCCCGATGGTTTCCACGATGATAATTGGTTCTTTACCCTTCTATCTGGCAACAAAACTGACACCTTTTTGCAAGGAGTCATGTTTGCATAGACCGCAATACCTGCAGTCATAATACAAACAAAAGAACATAACTCTGATAATGTGCACTGTCCTTGAAGTTGATTGGTCCACACCCGAGACAGCTTTCCTTCGAGCCTAGTCTCATATGGGTTGGACCAGATGACGCCAAAAGGCGCACAACTCAAGGACAATGCACCATCAGAGTATGAGAGCTCGGGGCAAGCATCTACACTATGGGGACCTCATTTGCCAGTAAAAATATGATAATTGGTTCTTTACCCTTCTATCTGGCAACAAAACTGACACCTTTTTGCAAGGAGTCATGTTTGCATAGACCGCAATACCTGCAGTCATAATACAAACAAAAGAACATAACTCTGATAATGTGCACTGTCCTTGAAGTTGATTGGTCCACACCCGAGACAGCTTTCCTTCGAGCCTAGTCTCATATGGGTTGGACCAGATGACGCCAAAAGGCGCACAACTCAAGGACAATGCACCATCAGAGTATGAGAGCTCGGGGCAAGCATCTACACTATGGGGACCTCATTTGCCAGTAAAAATATGATAATTGGTTCTTTACCCTTCTATCTGGCAACAAAACTGACACCTTTTTGCAAGGAGTCATGTTTGCATAGACCGCAATACCTGCAGTCATAATACAAACAAAATAACATAACTCTGATAATGTGCACTGTCCTTGAAGTTGATTGGTCCACACCCGAGACAGCTTTCCTTCGAGCCTAGTCTCATATGGGTTGGACCAGATGACGCCAAAAGGCGCACAACTCAAGGACAATGCACCATCAGAGTATGAGAGCTCGGGGCAAGCATCTACACTATGGGGACCTCATTTGCCAGTAAAAATATGATAATTGGTTCTTTACCCTTCTATCTGGCAACAAAACTGACACCTTTTTGCAAGGAGTCATGTTTGCATAGACCGCAATACCTGCAGTCATAATACAAACAGTTGTGCGCCTTTTGGCGTCATCTGGTCCAACCCATATGAGACTAGGCTCGAAGGAAAGCTGTCTCGGGTGTGGACCAATCAACTTCAAGGACAGTGCACATTATCAGAGTTATGTTCTTTTGTTTGTATTATGACTGCAGGTATTGCGGTCTATGCAAACATGACTCCTTGCAAAAAGGTGTCAGTTTTGTTGCCAGATAGAAGGGTAAAGAACCAATTATCATATTTTTACTGGCAAATGAGGTCCCCATAGTGTAGATGCTTGCCCCGAGCTCTCATACTCTGATGGTGCATTGTCCTTGAGTTGTGCGCCTTTTGGCGTCATCTGGTCCAACCCATATGAGACTAGGCTCGAAGGAAAGCTGTCTCGGGTGTGGACCAATCAACTTCAAGGACAGTGCACATTATCAGAGTTATGTTCTTTTGTTTGTATTATGACTGCAGGTATTGCGGTCTATGCAAACATGACTCCTTGCAAAAAGGTGTCAGTTTTGTTGCCAGATAGAAGGGTAAAGAACCAATTATCATATTTTTACTGGCAAATGAGGTCCCCATAGTGTAGATGCTTGCCCCGAGCTCTCATACTCTGATGGTGCATTGTCCTTGAGTTGTGCGCCTTTTGGCGTCATCTGGTCCAACCCATATGAGACTAGGCTCGAAGGAAAGCTGTCTCGGGTGTGGACCAATCAACTTCAAGGACAGTGCACATTATCAGAGTTATGTTCTTTTGTTTGTATTATGACTGCAGGTATTGCGGTCTATGCAAACATGACTCCTTGCAAAAAGGTGTCAGTTTTGTTGCCAGATAGAAGGGTAAAGAACCAATTATCATATTTTTACTGGCAAATGAGGTCCCCATAGTGTAGATGCTTGCCCCGAGCTCTCATACTCTGATGGTGCATTGTCCTTGAGTTGTGCGCCTTTTGGCGTCATCTGGTCCAACCCATATGAGACTAGGCTCGAAGGAAAGCTGTCTCGGGTGTGGACCAATCAACTTCAAGGACAGTGCACATTATCAGAGTTATGTTCTTTTGTTTGTATTATGACTGCAGGTATTGCAGTCTATGCAAACATGACTCCTTGCAAAAAGGTGTCAGTTTTGTTGCCAGATAGAAGGGTAAAGAACCAATTATCATATTTTTACTGGCAAATGAGGTCCCCATAAGTGTAGATGCTTGCCCCGAGCTCTCATACTCTGATGGTGCATTGTCCTTGAGTTGTGCGCCTTTTGGCGTCATCTGGTCCAACCCATATGAGACTAGGCTCGAAGGAAAGCTGTCTCGGGTGTGGACCAATCAACTTCAAGGACAGTGCACATTATCAGAGTTATGTTCTTTTGTTTGTATTATGACTGCAGGTATTGCGGTCTATGCAAACATGACTCCTTGCAAAAAGGTGTCAGTTTTGTTGCCAGATAGAAGGGTAAAGAACCAATTATCATATTTTTACTGGCAAATGAGGTCCCCATAGTGGTTTCCACGATGTCGATCTCCAACAGTGGTTGTGCCGCGCGTGTCTCTGTGTCCCCGCGGTTGTGCTGCCCGTGACCCTGTGGCCGTGTGACCTCAGCTCGTGGACGAGGGCCACCTGTCGGAGCGCCTGCGCTGCCTGCTCTTCCACTTCACCCGCGCCGAGGTGCTCGACCAGGCTCGGAAAGAGCAGGAGGTCGTGCTCGCGGCCCTGAGCGCGGTCGTCTCCAGCCAAGGCCTGACCCAGCTGACCCAGCTGCTCCTCTTCATCCTCAACTTCCTGAACGAGGGCCCCACCTCGTCGCCTGCCTATGGATTCAACCTCTGCGACATCGACAAGGTCTCACGGGGAGGGGGCGGGGGGTAACCATTGGGGGGAGGGCGAGGGGGTCATGGGTCAATTAGGGCGATCCAGGTGGCGAGATGTTAACTACCTCGCCTTGTTTACAGAAGCTCGTGGGTTCAATCCCGACCGCGACGCCAGTATATTGTGAGTTTGCATGTTTTCCTCTTGGTCAAGTGGATTTTTCTCCGGGTCCTCCGGGTTTTCCCTCCACATTCAGAAACATGCATTTAGAGTATTTGGCTGATGTACATTTCCACGTGGTAAGCCACTTCATTTGGCTATCATTTGTGGCCAGCTCGCTTCTGAATTAAATATTTAAAAAATACGATTTTTTTTAAACACGCTTTAATGAAATGTACCGTACGAGTAATGGCAGAACTCCACGACTCCAGGAAGTGGCCCCGCAGCTTTCCATAACGTAAGGGAACGTCCCCCCCGGCCAACTCCGAGCTGCCCCTCCCCGTGCTCCCTTCCCCCATCGCCCCTCCCCTCCTTCCACATCCCCCGCCCCTCGGCGTGGCTCCCCGAAGCTTGCCATAACGTAAGGGACCGTGGTGATTTACAGCCAACGTGAGTTGAGCGTGGACAATTTTACCCGTAAAAAAGATAGTTTAAAATATATATTTGAAATTTTTAATGATAGAATATAGTATTGTCATCAGTATGACATACCTACACCAAGTTTGCAGTCGATACGACATTGGGAAGACGGTTGAAATTGAGTTACAAGATTTCAGGATACGACAATAGAGTGAGTTAAATAAAAGCGTGTAAAATGAGCTCTGTAGCTCAGTGGGCCTTACCTGCTGAACTAACAATTGTAAAATAGCAAGTAGCCTCCTGTATTCGTGCGGTGCGCTTCACATGTCAGAATACTTTTACAGAATATGAAATGTACACGACTGCCCAACTCGTTGGCGGTACGTGAATTAAGCGAATGAATCCCAAAAGCGCCCTTAACTGTGGTCTAATGACAGGGGGGCATTCCTCCTGCAGTATTTATACTGCAGGAGGAATCATATGAGCTATAAAGCTTTTTTTCACAGAAGTCCAGTAGGGGTGGGTAAGAAAGGTTACGAGAAGATTTACCTCGGGAGATTTTTTTTTTCTTCGGCATTGGGATGTTCGCATCATCACCAAAAATAGAGAAAAAAAACCATCGAAGAGAGATTGAGAATCCCGGAAGAAAGCCATGCAGAGCCGGTGAGAGAGTTTACAAACTCCACACAAAAAATGTGCCCGAGTCAGGAATGGAACCTAGGGCATTCTCTGCCTTGAGGCGTGTGTGTTACCACTGCGCCACCCTGCATGCAGAGGCAGGGAGGGGGGGTGGAGAGAGTGGTGAGGGAGGGACGGGGGTTGGAGGGGGGGGGGGACGCTGGCACCCAGCCGGCTCCTAACTTGCCGGTGCTGTCGCCCCAACAGATCAACTCCGTGAGGATGACGGATCCCGCTGAGGGCGGCACCCTCCTGGACCTGGTGGTCAGAGAATGCCAGAAATCCCACCCCGACATCCTCAACGTCATCACGGAGCTCGAGCCTGTTGACAAAGCCACAGGAGGTGCCCGACGGGCCTACCTGCACGCCGCCACAACAGCCTAGGACTCGCCTACTTCTTTGCTAATCGTCTAGATCTCTGGCCCACCATCTCCCTCTCCCACCAATCCATTTGCCTCTCGCTCATGTACGTCTCTGGTTCACAAGCTCACTCGCTCGTTGATCCATCGCTGTGATGCTCGCTCATTCACACGTCCGCTGTCCCAGTGCAGTTGGCGAGACAGGCCACGCGAGAGGCTTCAGTGTCGACGGAGTTTCCATTTCCCTTTTCGTATCGCCGTGAGAGCGTGGTCGTGCGTGGAGCGGTGGGTGGGGGGCGGTGACGGAGGTTGTGACGACATTGTGACGACATCGTGACGACATTGTGACGACGTTGTGACGACATTGTGACGACGTTGTGACGACATTGTGACGACATCGTGACGACATTGTGATGACATTGTGACGACATTGTGACGACGTTGTGACGACATCGTGACGACATTGTGACGACATTGTGATGACATTGTGACGACATTGTGACGACATTGTGACGACATCGTGACGACATTCTGACGACATTGTGATGACATTGTGACGACATTGTGACGACATTGTGACGACGTTGTGACGACATCGTGACGACATTGTGACGACATTGTGATGACATTGTGACGACATTGTGATGACATTGTAACGACATTGTGACGACATTGTGATGACATTGTGACGACATTGTGACGACATTGTAACGACATTGTGACGACATTGTGACGACATTGTGACGACATTGTGACGACATTGTGATGACATTGTAACGACATTGTAACGACATTGTGACGACATTGTGACGACATTGTGACGACATTGTAACGACATTGTGACGACATTGTGACGACACCGTGGGGACATTGTGACGATGTCGACTTCTCTCCACAGCCGACGAGAAGAATCGGAAATCGGCGATCCAGTCTTTCCGGGCGGAAATCACGAAACTGGAATGCGACCTTGACTCGTTGCCGGACGCCGAGCCCCACCGGGCGTTCTCCAAAACGATGCTCATATCCTTCTCAACGGATTGGTTGGAGTGTTGTGACATTAGACATGGCTATCCATTGTAATTTGCAATGGATACCCATTACCATATACACGCAGTCATTAATCCCGCGACCTCTTCGCACAAGAAGGGCTTACAGGTGACGTCATATAAATGCGTCGTGAACCCGCCACCACCCGACGCAGCCAATTAGTAACGGGTTGTCACGTAAACAACAATGTGCCAATTAGTTACTAGTACAGCACACCAGTTGTGTGTTGGAGAGTAAACCCACTACGACATTTACAGAGTGCTGTGACGTTCCGCTGGTGTTTGCAACAACCAGCCCCCATCAGGCCATTTACCTGTTCAGTTGAGTTCATTTATTAGGTATAACCCTGTGAGCCATGCGGCTCTTGACTCGAGTGCAACCGCAACAAAACAAAAACATGAACAAGAAACATCTTAAAGTGATTACACGCAACAGAAAAATCCTGGAAAAAACAGCAAATTATTCCAGAAAAAACACCGTATTTCAACGCTCGGG
This sequence comes from Lethenteron reissneri, assembly GCF_015708825.2. Taxonomy (NCBI): domain Eukaryota; kingdom Metazoa; phylum Chordata; class Hyperoartia; order Petromyzontiformes; family Petromyzontidae; genus Lethenteron; species Lethenteron reissneri. Next base: position 8,023,281 of record NC_083779.1, read on the forward strand.
GCTGGTTCAGGGCGAACAGCGATTCCATTGGCCCAAGTCGATTCTTTATGCCCACGATGCGTTCACAGAACGAGTCTCGCACACACCCACACTCACTCACTCATTGTTCACGACGTTTGTTTACGAATGTTTACGAGCCCTCCGCTGGGCCGGTGCCTCGCGTGACCGTTTATCCGTCGACGGAGGTGTCCCCCCAAGCGCGCGTTGCCGCTCGTCGACAAACGCCACTCCTAGCCTAGGAGTCACCGTGACCCCCGCGTGACCCCGCGTGACCCCCACGTGACCTCCGCGTGACCCCCGCGTGACCTCCGCGTGACCCACGCATGACCCCCGCGTGACCCCCATGTGACCCCCACGTGACCCCCGCGTGACCCCCCTTGACCCCGTGGCACCCGCTGCTTCAGGAGTGGACGCAGAAGGTGGAGCTGCTGGAGAGGGGCGAGGGCGAGATCGGGGCCGAGTGGGAGAGGCTGAGGGTGAAGTTCAGCCTGAAGGGAGAGACGCCCAAGCCGCTCCTCTCCAGCCTCGCCACGTTCCGCGGGGACTTCAAGGTGCGTGGACACTTCACTCGCCTCCCCCAATCCCTCCACGCCCTCCCCTGCATGAGCCAAGCGGTGGGCTATGGCTAGTTCTGCCAGCACCGGCTGCACACAGGATTCCGCGGGGCAAAGCTGATGGCCGCTCGCAGGCCGGAACTTGCGTTCGGCTTGTGCTGCACAGGAACAGCTGCCGCCAGGGGGTCCCCTTGGCCGGACCGCAGCAGCAGGGCATTGAAACGGTTAGTCTATGAGCAGTGTTGAGTCTATGGGCAGTGTTGAGTCTATGGGCAGTGTTGAGTCTATGGGTAGTGTTAGTCTATGGGCAGTGTTGAGTCTGTGGGCAGTGTTAGTCTATGGGTAGTGTTGAGTCTATGGGTAGTGTTGAGTCTATGGGCAGTGGTGAGTCTATGGGCCTCTCCCTCGCCCTCCCCTGCATTGGTCACGCGGGGCTGAAGCTCGCATGGCCGGCACTTGCGTTCAGCTTGTGTTGCGCTTGTGTTCGGCTTGGGGGCCGTTCATAAATGACGTCACGCACCTAGGGGGGGGGGTGGGTCAGACATTTGTGACGATGTGTGACGAGGGGGGGGGGTGTTGAGAAATGTGACGTCGCATCAAAATGCGCAACTTTAAATGAATACTAGCTGTACTACCCGGCTTCGCCCGGGACTTGTATCTACCACGGCCGGCCGCCTTTGTCTCCCCAGTGGCGATGTTAATACGCTACAGTAGTTAAGTTACTCGTTTGAGGCAGAGTCGACTTAGGGGAGGTTCAAATAATCGTCACCGGTGGTGGCCGTGAGCGGGAATCGAACTGGGTTTGCCGGGTTGGTAGCGCAGCGTAGCGTTAAGCACTACACCCACCGCTCCTCACACACCACACACGCACAGACACACGCACAGACACACACACAGACACACGCAGACACACACAGACAGAAACACACACACAGACAGCACGCTAACCACTACACTACCGCTCCCCACACACCACACACGCACACACACAGACACACACACAGACACACACACAGACACACACACACAGACACACACACACAGACACAGGCAGCACGCTAAGCACTACACTACCGTTCCCCCTACACAACACACGCGCGCGCGTCCATAGGTACACATACACGCGCTTGCTGCAGACACACACGACTTTCAGGGTGCATACGGCAGTAAACGACTGAAATAATAAAGCGGCAATGCTGTGTAAGGAACGCCTTAGACCCGCATTATACATTTGTGTAATGCGAGCGTAAACACACAAACACACACATACACAATACACACACACATACATGCAGACACACAGACAGCCACATAACACACATACATACACACACATACAAACACAGAAACACATACACACACATACATAGACACACACATACATACACACAAACACATCCACAGACGTACATACACACATGCATACAGGCACGCAGACATACACATAAACACATACAAAAAAACCCACATACATACACACACACATACATACACACAAACACATGCACACACATACATACACACATGCATACAGACACACAGACATACACATAAACACATACACACATACACATGACCCGGCTTCGCCCGGGACTTGGATCCACCACGGCGGCAAAACCGACATACATACACACACAGACATACACACAAACACATACACACACATACATACACACATGCATACAGACACACAGACATACACATAAACACATACACATGACCCGGCTTCGCCCGGGACTTGGATCTACCACGCCCAGCCGCCTTTGTCTCCCAAGTGCCGATGTTAATACGCCACACCAGTTACTCGTTTGAGGCTGAGTGGACCTAGGGGAGGTTCAAATAATCGTCACCGGTGGTGGCCGTGAGCGGGAATGGAACTGGGTTCGCCGGGTTGGTAGCGCAGCGTAGCGTTAAGCACTACACCCACCGCTCCTCACACACCACACACGCACAGACACACACACAGACACACGCAGACACAGACAGACACAGACAGACACACACACACACAGACACACAGACAGCACGCTAAGCACTACACTACCGCTCCCCACACACCACACACGCACACACACAGACACACACACAGACACACGCAGACACACACAGACAGACACAGACAGACACACACACACAGACACAGACAGCACGCTAAGCACTACACTACCGTTCCCCCTACACAACACACGCGCGCGCGTCCATAGGTACACATACACGCGCTTGCTGCAGACACACACGACTTTCAGGGTGCGTAAGGCAGTAAACGACTGAAATAATAAAGCGGCAATGCTGTGCGAGGAACGCCTTAGACCAGCAACACATTTGTGTAATGCGAGCGTAAACACACAAACACATACAAACACATACACACACATACATACACACACATACACACAAACACATACACACAGACATACACATACACACAAACACACACATACATGCACACAAACACATACACAATACACACACACATACATGCAGACACAGACAGACATATAACACACATACATACACACACATACATAGACACACACATACATAGACACACACATACATACACACAAACACATGCACACACGTACATACACACATACATAGAGACACGCAGACATACACATAAAGACATAAAAAAAAACCCACATACATACACACACACATACACACAAACACATACATACACATACATACACACATACATAGAGACACACAGACATACACATAAACACAAACACACATACACATGACCCGGCTTCGCCCGGGACTTGGATCCACGATGCCCCGCCGCCTTTGTCTCCCCAGTGACGATGTTCACACACGACAGCAGTTACGCTTTTGAGGCTGAGTGGACCTAGGGGAGGGCCAGGTCCGTTTCAAATAATCGTCAGCGGTGGTGGGCGTGAGTTGGAATCGAACTGGGGTCGCTCAAGCAGCTTAATGACTGTTTGTACAAAGAACATATAAAGAATCGATTATAATAACCAGGCAAGAGTCCACATTATAGACTGCCAGTACACGCACTCAGCTTCATAAGCAGGCTAGAGTGTACATGATAGAGTGGCAGTACGCTCACCGAGCTTAATAAGCAGGCTACAGTGTACATGATAGACTGGCAGTACGCTCACCCAGCTTAATGAGTATTTGTACAGTGAACATTAAAGTAATCGATTGTTGGCGCGTTGGGTTTAAAAGTAATATTAATAGCACACATTGTGGTGGGGGTGTAGTGAAGAGTAGGAAAAACTTTGATGAATTTACCTCAGAGTGGCGTGGTGGGTGTCGAGGCCTAGTAGCGTGCAAAGCCTGCGGCCTCGCCTAAAATTGTCGGCTTGGAAGAGGCAGGGTACGGGTGGCGTTCCTTCCCCCCCCCCCCTAGCGCTCCAACAATACTGTGTAATGGCTATTATTTAATTAAATACGGAGCTTATGAAAGTGGCGAAGGCGTGGCTAGCCGTTGGCAGGGGCAACCGCCGTCCAATGAAACTGCAGCCCTTGGCGAAGGCGTGGCTAGCCGTTGCCAGGTCCAATGAAAGCGGCGAAGGCGTGGCTAGCCGTTGCCAGGGGCAACCGCCGTCCAATGAAAGTGCGTATGGGCCAAAGTCCACACACAACAACAACAACCGCCATTCGCCACTAAGTGGCGGTGACGTCACCACGATGCTTGTGCCAGGCCAAGTGCACCTTGAGGCCACGTGAAGTGTCGAAAGCCCGCTGGCAGGAGGTCACGGGGCAGACCCAGGTGCCACTGGTCGACTGACCGAGATGACCGAGATGACTGGCTGATGCACCACCTGTGCCCCCTACTGTGCCAACTTGCTGTGCTTTAGCCACCCGGCGCTCCGCTCGTTGTTGTGAGCGTCACTCCTCCGCCCTCCGTTGTTGTTGGAGGGCGACTGCCTCCAACTGCCCAGTAGCGTCCTTCACGAGCCTCCTCCACTGAGGCCGATCTTGACACCGCTGGTACCAGTCATCGGCAAGTCCACTCAGCTCCACGTCCTCCTGTACCACATCACTCCATCTCTTCTCCAGCCCGTGCCGCGCCCGTCTAGCCCCCTCGATCCGGCCGAACAAAAGCTGTTTAGGCATGCGGTGGCTGGGCATGCGGGCTACATGACCCAGCCAACGCAGCCTTGCCTGCCGGAGGAGCTCACTGATGGGACTTTGCCCAGATCTTTCAAGGATTTGTGAGCTCCTCACACAATCCAGCCTGGTTAAACCCAGGATGGATCGTAGGCAGGCCAGCCTAAATGTTTCCAACCGGCGAAGATGCTCCACCAGGGGGGTCCACGTCTCGCAAGCGTAGAGAAGGGAGGGAATGACCGTGGCCGAGAAGACCTGAAGCTTCGTGCGGAGCGACAGACCAGGTAGCTTCCACACAGCGTTACGCAACCGATAAAAAGATATTGCCGCTCGACTGATTCGGAGTGAGACCTCTGCTGATAGACTGGAGCCGGTCATAAGCACACTGCCCAGGTATGGGAAACTCTCCACTCTCTCCACAACTGCCCCATCACCAATTGGGAGTTGTGGGGGTGGAGTGTCCGATGGTACAAAATACCCAGGCAGGTGCTTGGTTTTGGTGGGGCTGATGGTAAGGCCCCACCTCTTAGTGGCACGCTCCAGTCTCAGCAGCAGCGCCTCCAACTCCTCTTCTGAATGAGCAGCTATTACCAAATCATCGGCATACATAACGTGGTTGACCAATAGGGAGCCATCCCTTGATCGCACCCGGGCGTCGATCAGCCTCCCATTATATCTGTACCAAACGGAAATTCCCCCGGTACAGCTATTGAAGGCTTCACGAACTACGCGGTCAAAATAGATGTTAAATAATGTGGGAGCCAGAGGACATCCCTGTCGCACCCCAAGGTGTACAGGGAAAGGCTCCGACTCCCGGCCACGTAGTTTTACCCGGGCCCGCTCACCATCATGAAGGTCCTTAATGATCGTGAGCAGAGGGTCAGGGACTCCGAAAGCACGAAGAACAACCCAGAGTCCAGTCCTACTGATGGTATCATAGGCCTTGACCAGGTCAATAAAGCAGAAATGTAGGTCTTTTTGGAATTCCCTACACCTCTGCTGTAGCAGACGGACAGAAAATATGGCATCTGTGCAGGGCCGCCCTTTCCTGAAACCGCATTGGGGCTCCGCAAGCCCCTCCTCAGCGTGCCTAGCAAGGCGATGTTGAATAATCCTTGCCAGGACCTTACCCGGCACACTGAGGAGTGAGATGCCCCTGTAGTTGTTACAGTCTGTGCGGTCCCCCTTCTTAAAGAGGGGGACCACCAGGGCATCCTTCCAGTCCTGCGGAACCCGTCCAGTGGTCCAGACTGTTGTTATGATGTCATATAGGGCAGTCTGTGCACAAACGCCACCCTCCCTCAGCATTTCGCTTGGGAGATCATCTCTGCCCGGTGCCTTCCCTGGTCTCAGACTCCGGATCGCCCTCAGTACTTCCTCAACAGCTGGAACCTCAGCCAGCCACTCACAGGGGGTGACCTCTTCCAATATTTGAGGCACCGCAGCCTCAGCAGGGTTATCCCCACTTTGTGCCATGATGTTTTCCTGGCTGAGAGAATTTCCCTCCCCCAGGACCTCACAGAAATGCTCAGCAAATCTGCAAACCTGTTCCTGGGGGTCGGAGATTGGATCACCGTTTTTTCCTCTAATGATGGTAATAGGTGTGGCGCTGCAGGTTACTTTTTTGATGGAGTTAAATAGTGATTTGTGATCACGGGCCACTGAGGCAGACTCCATCTCCTCAGCAACCCGCGACCACCACCCATCCTTACAACGCCTTACGGCTCTCCGAACTTCCGAGCGAAGGCTGCGGTAAACCTCCTCATTCTCTGACGTGGGATGCTGTAGGCGATGAGAGTGGGCCTGTCGCTTTTTCTCAATTAACCTGAACACCTCCTCTGTCAGCCAGGGTTTCTGGGGAGGTCTGGACCGCGTACCCAAAGCAGCCATTGCAGCTGCATGAGTCACAGTCCTAAACCTCGCCCATTTACCCTCGACATCAGGTGGAGTGGGGGACGATGCCAACCCCAGCTGCAAGCGATGATGAAATTCTCGCTTGCAACTTTCATCAGCTAACTGAGACCAGGCCACTTTTGGTTGGAATGGGATTCTGGGTGTACACCCACCACCGGAGTGGAAGAAAGGCAGGCGCATCTTACAGATGACTAGTCGATGGTCAGAGGACAGATCAGCTCCACGGTAGGTCCTGGTGTCAAGGACATGGGTTCGCATCCGCTGGTCCGTCACTATGTAGTCCAGCAGATGTTCTTGCTTGGACCCGGCATGTATCCATGATGTTGTGTGGATGCGCCGATGCCGGAAGAGCGTGTTGGTAATTACAAGCCCATGGGCTGCACAAAAATCTAGCAGCCTCCTACCGTTATTATTGAGCTGATCTGGCCCATGCCTTCCAATCACTCCAGACCAGGTGTCAGCATCATGACCAACTCGGGCATTGAAGTCACCCAACAAGATGACTCTGTCCCGAGTGGCCACTTTAGCCAGCACCTGTGACAGGAGGTCATAGAAAGCGTCTGACTCATCGGCTTTGCTTGCATCCCTCCACGGATGTTCGTCTTCGGTGGGGGCATAAGTAACCACGACCACCACTCCTCGCCTCTGGTTGATGGGAAGGCGAGCCCAAAGTATCCTGGGGCTTACAGCTTCCCACACCTCACCGCCACGCTCCCACGCCCCCTTCATTCTTTTGTTCAGAAGAAGAGCCACACCCTGTTGTTTGGCAGTCTCCTGCCCCGAGTAGAGGACTGTCCACCCCTCATGGTGGCAGGAGCCAGAACCGGTCCACCGGACCTCCTGAATGCCACAGAGATCCAGGCGGTACCGGTCCAGCTCCCGACAGAGGAGTGGCAGCCTCTCCTCCGCAGTGAGCGTTCGAACATTCCACGTGGCCATCCGCAATGGTTTTTTGTTGTTTCTGGAGGAGCCCCGAGGGTGAAAATTCAATCTCCTGGCTCCGCCAAATGGGGTTTGGCCAGGAGACGTCATAAAAGCCTGACCCCCCGGGGCCTCCGGCACAAGCTTATTTGTTACAGGTTTATGTTTAATTCGTGGTTTAGTGGTAATGAATTGAAGGTGGAGGGGTTACCAGCCCCTCACACCCGTCCAGAGCCCCCGTTTAGCCACTGTGGTGGTCACAGACGCCATGAGGGGAGAGGCCAATGGGTATTGGCCCTCCCCCCACAGCACTGCCCACGACAGTGTTGCCCGTCCGGCACCGCGAGGAGGTAGGAGGTTGTTTTGCCGGACAGTCCACACACACACACAGACAGACAGACATGAACGATTTTATATATATAGATAGACAACACATTCTACTTAATTAAATAGACTTTTTGATAAATGTTTTCTCATACAACATCAGAGTGCAGCGGCACATTAAATACGCACCACAATGACAATAGTTGAAAGCGATTTGAAGCATGTTTTATTTTTATCGGGCGGGGAGGGGGGGCAGAGCTTTGTGACGTCATATTTGAGGGGGGGGGGGTCTGACTTTTTGTGACGCCGTGTGACGATGGGTGGGGGGGGACAAAAATCGTCCAGACCGGACCACAGCAGCAGAGCTCTGGAACCTGTTGTGGATGAGTTTCAAGTTCAAGTTTCAAGTTCATGTATTAGGTATAGCCCTGTGAGTCATTCGGCTCTTGAATCGGGTGCAACCGCAACAAACAGAAAACAAAAACATGAACAAGAAAACATCTTAAAGTGACTAAGTGCAAACAGAAAATCCAAGAAAAGAAAACGGCAAAATATTGCAGAAAAAGCACCGTACGAGGCATCACGAGGCGGGGCCACACGCGCGTTCAGCTCCTCCGCGGTGACGCCGATTGTCTCCGGTGGCTTTTTGCGTCTTCATCCCCACCCACTCCACCCGCCTCCCCCCCCCCGTTTATATTTCAGAAAGTCATGGACAAAAACAAGCGTCCGGGCTCGCGGAAGAAGAAAAATGAATCGGCGTGTTGAGAGCCGCGGCGTTTCCCTACGTGGAGACCGCGCCGGGTGGGGGGGGGGGGGTCATGGTCGCGGTGGAGAGGTCAAGAGGTCGAGACGCACTGGACGACTCGCGACTTGCGGCCCCCCGGAGGGGTCGATTCGATCAGATGTCCTCCACGATGTCCTCCACGAAGAGCCTCCTGCAATAATCCTCCCCCACACACCCCACCGTGCATTATGTCGGACAAACACACCGCATTAATTCAATAGAGAGCAAAACGGTGGCGATGATGTGTTTTTTTTTCTACCGATATAAGTTTACATGTAGAGGACACGTGATCCGTAGGGATCTTGTGCTGGGGTCGCGTTCTGTCCTCTGCGTGCGTTCATTGGTCCTCGGTCGTGGCTCTCAACCAATCAGAGATTGAGCCCTGCGTGGGGATATTTGGGGTGACTTTGGTGGCTTCATATGCGGAGGGTTCAGATGTGTGAAGGAGACGGGACAGCTTTTGTACTTCGTTATTTATGTTCTCCAGAACGACGCCAATGATTGTGTCGTGTTGTGGACAGCGCGCGGGTGGAGGTTTGGACGGTCGGCACGAACTCTGGGAATGACATTTATCTGGGAATGCCGTTTTCCAGAGTGTGGAAAAAGTCACGTGGATCAACATTTGTATCTGCTATGAAGAAGGGTCATCGCCCGAAACGTCGTCTGTATATTTTCTACTCTTTAAAAGCCACAGTGTTATTGACGCGGAACGTGTTGAGTGTTTTGTTGTTGTTGTTGCTGTTGTTTTCTGCGTTCGGGCACCGCTGCCATCGCCACAACAGCAGCAGCATTGCCAGGTAACTTGTTCAAGTGTGTGGATTCGGGATTTTTGAAGGTGGAAGACTCAGCCGGTGTCATCTCCAGCATCTCTGCGCGCGCGTGTGTGTGTCTGTGTGTGTGTGAGTGGGGAGCGGTGGTGCAGCGGTTAGCACTACGCTGCGCTACGAACCCGGTGACTCGGGTTCCATTCCCGCTCACGGCACAACAACGGTGACGATTATCTGAACCGGTCCCGGGCCTCCCCTAGGTCGACTCGGCCTCAAATGAGTACCAGGTGGGGCGTGTGAAAACATCACCACTGAGAAGACAAAGTTGCCCGGGCGTGTAGCTACTACACGTGTAGCTACAACACGTGTAGCAGCTACACGTGTTGTAGCTACTACTTATGTAGCTACTACACGTGTTGTAGCAACTGCACGTGTAGCTACTACACATGTAGTAGCTACTACCCCTGTACATATGTAGTAGCTACTACACGTGTAGCTACTGTACGTGTTGTAGCTACTACACGTGTAGCTACATGTGTAGTAACTACTACACGTGTAGCTACTACACGTGTTTCGATTTCGGTAAGTAAAAAGAAACAACAGCAGCAGTGCACTGTGGTGGTCCCTTAAATAGCCTCGGAGCCGCACGTTGCCGAACCCTGCCCATGGTAAACTGGATTTCCATGGTGAAGTGGGCTTCCATGGTAAACTGGATTTCCATGGTGAAGTGGGCTTCCATGGTAAACTGGACTCCCATGGTAAAGTGGGCTTCCATGGTAAACTGGATTTCCATGGTGAACTGGACTCCCATGGTGAACTGGACTCCCATGGTGAACTGGACTCCCATGGTGAAATGGACTACCATGGTGAACTGGGCTTCCATGGTGAACTGGACTCCCATGGTAAAGTGGACTTCCATGGTGAACTCGACTTCCATGGTGAACTGGACTCCCATGGTAAAGTGGACTCCCATGGTAAAGTGGACTTCCATGGTGAACTCGACTTCCATGGTGAACTGGACTCCCATGGTAAAGTGGACTCCCATGGTAAACTGGACTACCATGGTGAACTAGACTCCCATGGTAAACTGGACTACCATGGTGAACTGGACTCCCATGGTGAACTGGACTCCCATGGTGAACTAGACTCCCATGGTAAACTGGACTACCATGGTGAACTGGACTCCCATGGTGAACTGGACTTCCATGGTGAACTGGACTCCCATGGTGAACTAGACTCCCATGGTAAACTGGACTACCATGGTGAACTGGACTCCCATGGTGAACTGGACTTCCATGGTGAACTGGACTCCCATGGTGAACTAGACTCCCATGGTGAACTGGACTTCCATGGTGAACTGGACTCCCATGGTGAACTAGACTCCCATGGTGAACTGGACTCCCATGGTGAACTAGACTCCCATGGTGAACTGGACTTCCATGGTGAACTGGACTCCCATGGTAAACTAGACTTCCATGGTAGATTGGACTTCCATGGTGAACTAGACTTCCATGGTGAACTAGACTCCCATGGTGAACTAGACTTCCATGGTGAACTGGACTTCCACGGTAGATTGGACTTCCATGGTGAACTGAACTTCCATGGTGAACTGGACTTCCATGGTGAACTGGACTTCCATGGTGAACTGGACTTCCACGGTAGATTGGACTTCCATGGTGAACTCGACTTCCATGGTAAACTGGACTCCCATGGTGAACTGGACTTCCATGGTGAACTGGACTCCCACGGTAGATTGGACTTCCATGGTGAACTGGACTTTCATGGTGAACTGGACTTCCATGGTGAACTGGACTTCCATGGTGAACTGGACTTCCATGGCCAAGAGTCAGCAACCAAAATAACAAGAAAAACAATTTTTTCCCTCCATGAATAAAAAAAACCCCTTAAACATTTCAAGAGCCGCGATGCAGTTCGCTGACAGAGCCCTTTGCCCTGCACCGACCCGCCGTGCAGAATTGCGCGACATCCGTGCCCTTGGCAGGCCCTGGCCACCCGCGGCCCCTCTGCTCGTGCGCTCGCGTTCACACCGACTTGCACTTTTATCTTTACGAATGCACACAGCGGACATTGAATAACTTTTTTTTTTATTACTAAAAACAAAATTTCGGCTCGTAAAAAAATACAAAGAGCAGAACGGCGGTCGGGGCACGGCGTTCAGTCGATAGGTTGGGTCTGGCTGAGACGGGGGGGGGGGGGCAGGTGATCGACACGCAAAGTGTTGGGAAGCGCTGCTGCTCCATATAAAGTTCAGAAATGTGTTTCGCGTTCAGCAGAGATTCTCCGGGGCGAGCAGACAACACCGCAGTGTCATTAGGCCACATTGTCCGTCCAGAGGATAAACATCACAGGGGGGCCACTGGTAGGGCCAGACTGAGGGGCGTGCAGGGCCTTGGGGAAAATCTCTCTCTCATCATCACCACGGTTGCTAGGAGATGTTAACTACCTCGCCTGGTATGCAGGAGGTCGTGGGTTTGATCCCGATCCTGAAGCCTGCTCGTATATTTGGAGTTTGCGTGTTTCTCTCTCTCATCATCATCATCATCACGGTGGCTGGGAGATGTTAACTACCTCGCCTGGTATGCAGGAGGTCGTGGGCTTGATACCGACCCTGATGCCTGCTGCTGTATATTTGGAGTTTGAATGTCTCTCCCCGTGGTCGCGTGGATTTTTCTCCGGGTCCTCCAGTTTTTCCCTCCATTTAGAAACGTGCGTTTATAGTATTTGGTTGCTGTACATTTCCACACGATAAGCCATTTTGTTGAGCTATCGTTTGTGGCCAGGCCGCTTCTGAAAAAGAGCTGCTCAGCTCAGTGGGCTTTACCTGGTAAAATAAAAAAATATATATTTTAATAGTTTAAGTGGCCCCAATAGTCCCGCACACTCCGACAAGGAGACACTAAACGTGCCAGTCTTGAGCCAGGCCCAACTGGGATTACACTCGGCAATCGTCGCCTTCCCTGCCCCCCCTCACCCCCCCCCCCCCCCCCATCTATGGGGAGGAATGTTGCCACGTTTTGTAGGCCAGGAGCCCAGTCACCTCGTGCCACTAGGGGGACGGGGGGGGGCGGTGGCGTTTGAAATGTGTCGAGATGAGACGCGACGTGAAGCGCTTCAGGAAGACCTCGGGGCAACGGAATAGGGGCGGCTCTGTCTGACGCGAATCGCGACCGCGATGGGTGCTCCTGCCGATGGCTAAGGCCAAGGCCCCGCCATCGTCAATGTCAGCGCGAGTGTCAATATTCGGTTTTTAGCGTCTGTTGAGAGGGTGTACGGGGCCCGACCGGGCGGCGACATCGTACAAGTCGTTGAAGGACTTTCTCCGCAAGCTCCGACGGTTCCCCTTGTCCATGATTTTCTGAAATAAAAAAGTTATATTTATAAACGATTTTTTACAAACACGCTTTTATGAAATGTACGAGTCATGGAAGAAGTGGCCCCGAAGCTTGCCACAACGTAAGGGACCGTGGACAATTAGACCCAAGCCGAAACATAACATATAAAAAAGAATGTTTAAAATATATCTTTTTAATTTTTTATGATAGAATATAGTATTGTCATCAGTATGACATAAGTATACCAAGTTTGCAGTCGATAGCACATTGGGAAGTGGGTTAAAATTGAGTTACAAGATTTGAGGATACAACAACGACAACAGACAGAGTGAGTTAAATGAAACCGTGTAAAAAGACACGGGCGGAGGAGTCACAAACGCCACCAATGCGATCGCCGCCATCATGATTTCACGCACCTCTCTGGTCTGGAGAAGGGTCAATGCACGAAACGTCACCCGTTATATATGATTAATTTTAAGATAGCGAAGACAAAGATCCCTGATTTAGCCTTAGACCAGGGGTGGGGAACGTCCGGCCCGCAAAATCATTTCCTCTGGCCCTGCCAAGGCAACCGCAGGCGGGACTCGAAATTCAATAAATCTAGGAGCAAACCTGGAAAAGCAGTTGCGAGTAGCAGCAACATCATCATCAATACCAGCTAACATCACACGCCTCGCCAAAGAGAAGCAGTTCCAGCCATCACATTAAGGGTTAGTTAATGAAATGTTTGACTAAATATAACAGGCACATTTTAAAGTTGATAATTTTGTATGGCCCGCGAATGATGTTCTAAATATCCAAATGGTCCTTGGCAGAAAAAAGGTTCCCCACCCCTACCTTAGACTGTGGGTGGCAAGTGCTGTTAGCGAGCACCTATGAAGGCCGGCACAGCACACAAGGGGGTGGGTGGCCAGCACCACGCCCGGCCGCCTTTGGCCCCCCAGTGGCGATGTTTTACACACCGCACCAGGTACTCATTTTGAGGCTGAGTCGACCTAGGGGAGACCTAGGACCGATTAAAATATTAATCACTGCTATGATGGTCGTGAGTGGGAATCGAACTTGGGTCGCCGGGATCAAAGCCACCGCTCCCATAAGACAAATAAGCCCCGTATAGCTTTTAACAGACTTATGGCAAGTGCTGTTCGCGAGCACCTATGAAGGCTGGCACGGCACACAAGGGGGTGGGTAGCCAGCACCACGCTCGGCCGCCTTTGTCTCCCCAGTGGTGACGTTTTCCCACCGCACTCGTCACCGGCGTTGGCCAATAGCGGGAAATCGAACTCGGGGGACCCGGGCTGCACTGCCGCTCCCCATAATTGTAAGACCACACACACCCACACACGGTGTGAGTGATGAATGTGTCAGCTTGTTATTCGTGCTTTTGCGGCCGCTGCCAACGCGGCGAGGTCAGCTCCCTGACATGGAGGCCTCGTGCCCTCTGCTGGCAAATTTGTGATGTGCTGCACGCAACGAGACTGGGGTGTTCATGGAGGGTTCTTCTCGTCCGTAACGTCTGCCAGCCCGGCAGGCAGTTGCCTGACAGTGCCGATGAGACCCAGAGGAGGCGAAAACGGTTGCAGGGCGTCCCTTCTGCTCCTTAAACGATTGCCACTGGAAAGCATTCGTCCAGAGGTCCCATTTGATCTCATGGGTCTAAAATGTGTTCCGATAGCAATGAAACATCCGGTATATTATCGTGCCATCGTTCCTACGGCGCAAGGCTATCGCAAACGTTTCACAGCTAGAGCCTGCAGCAGCTTCACCAGGAGGGGGAGGGGACGACGTTGCTGTGCGTCATCCCAATCGAGTATTTTCCAGGGGACTCAGTCCTGTCCAATTTCCTCAATGACGCCGGTGGTGCGCAAATGTCACGGTTCCCCTTTACAAACGACGTCACAGCATCGTGAGCGTGAAAGTGCGAAGCGGGCGGTGACTACTTTGTTTGCGCCAAACAACTTCTGTGGCCTGCCGAGTTCCAACCGCGAACCTCTCCGCGAGCGGTTCGAACGCGGTGCCGCTGATCGGCGCTACCGCCCCGGTGCACCGCCGATTAGCACGGGTTGGCTACGTGCGGTGCGAGAGAGGATCAACATACACACGTACTGCCCATAGACTCAACACTGCCCATAGACTCAACACTGCCCATAGACTCAACACTACCCATAGACTCACACTGCCCATAGACTCAACACTGCCCATAGACTCAACACTGCCCATAGACTCACACTGCCCATAGACTCAACACTACCCATAGACTAACACTGCCCATAGACTAACACTGCCCATAGACTAACACTGCCCATAGACTAACACTGTCCATAGACTAACACTGCACATAAACTCAACACTGCCCATAGACTAACACTGCCCATAGGCTAACACTGCCCATAGACTAACACTGCCCATAGACTCAACACTGCCCATAGACTAACACTGCCCATAGACTAACACTGCCCATAGACTAACACTGCCCATAGACTAACACTGCCCATAGACTAACACTGCCCATGGACTCAGCACTGCCCATAGACTCAACAATACCCATAGACTCAACACTACCCATAGACTCAGCACTGCCCATAGACTAACACTGCCCATAGACTAACACTGCCCATAGACTAACACTGCCCAAAGACTCAACACTGCCCATAGACTGAACACTGCCCATAGACTAACACTGCCCATAGACTAACACTGCCCATAGACTAACACTGCCCATAGGCTAACACTGCCCATAGACTAACACTGCCCATAGACTCAACACTGCCCATAAACTAACACTGTCCATAGACTCAACACTGCCCATAGACTAATACTGCCCATAGACTAACACTGCCCATAGACTAACACTGCCCACAGACTAACACTACCCATAGACTAACACTACCCATAGACTCAACACTGCCCATAGACTAACACTGCCCATAGATTCAACACTGCCCATAGACTAACACTGCCCATGGACTCAACACTACCCATAGACTCAACACTACCCATAGACTCAACACTGCCCATAGACTCAACACTGCCCATAGACTAACACTGCCCATGGACTCAACACTACCCATAGACTCAACACTGCCCATAGACTAACACTGCCCATGGACTCAACACTACCCATAGACTCAACACTGCCCATAGACTAACACTGCCCATGGACTCAACACTACCCATAGACTCAACACTACCCATAGACTAACACTGCCCATAGACTAACCGTTTCAATGCCCTGCTGCTGCGGTCCGGCCAAGGGGACCCCTGGCGGCAGCTGTTCCTGCGCAGCACAAGCTGAACGCAAGTGCCGTCCTGTCAGCGGCCATCAGCTTTTCCCCGCGGAATTCTGTGTGCAGCCGGCGCTGGCAGAACTGGCCATAGCCCAACGCTTGGCTCATGCAGGGGAGGGCGTGGAGGGATTGGGGGAGGCGAGTGAAGTCTCCACGCACCTTGAAGTCTCCGCGGAACGTGGCGAGGCTGGAGAGGAGCGGCTTGGGGATCTTTTCCTTCAGGCTGAACTTCACCCTCAGCCTCTCCCACTCGGCCCCGATCTCGCCCTCGCCCTTCTCCAGCAGCTCCACCTTCTGCGTCCACTCCTGAAGCAGCGGGTGCCACGGGGTTAAGGGTCACACGGAGGTCAACGATCGGCAACGCGCGTGGGGGACACCTACGTCGATGGTTAAACGGTCACGTGCGGCACCGGCCCAGCAGAGGGCTCGCAAACATTCGTAAACAAACGTCGTGAACAGAGTGTGGTGTGTGTGTGTGAGACCCATTCTGTGAACACATCGTGGGCATAAGAATCGACTTGGATCAATCAATCGCTGCTTGCACTGAAAGTGCTGAGGCTCCAACGGCTCCATGCCGCGCACCTCCGAATAGCACGGTTGGCTACATACGGTGCGAAAGAAGTTCAACATACATACACTGGAACTTCCAAGGATATCTAATGTCACACCACCCGAACCAATCCGTTGAGAAGGATATTTTCATCGTTTTGGAGAACGATCCGTGGGGCTCGGTGTCCGGTAATGAGTTGAGGTCGCCTTCCAGTTTCGTGATATCCGCCCGGAGAGACCGGATCACCGATGTCAGATTCTCGTCGTCGACTGTGAAAAAGAAAATGGCATCGTCGCAACGTCGTCAAAACTTCCGTTACCGCCTTCCCCCCCGCGAGACGGACGAACACCGAGACCCCTGCCACCCCTCACTCGACGCCGGGTGGCACGACCACGCTCTCACGGTGAAACGAAAAGCGAAACGTAAACAAACGTCACTTCACCGAAGCCTCGTCGACACTGAAGCCTTTAGCGAGCGAGCTAGCATCACAGCGGTGGATCAACGGGCGAGTGGGCTCGTGAACCAGAGACGTACATGACCGAGAGGCAAATGGATTGGTGGTAGAGGGAGATGGTGGGCCAGAGATCTAGATGATTAGCAAAGCAGTAGGCGAGTCCTAGGCTGTTGTGGCGGCGTGCAGGTAGGCCCGTCAGGCACCTCTTGTGGCTTTGTCAACAGGCTCGAGCTCCGTGATGATGTTGAGGATGTCGGGGTGGGATTTCTGGCATTCTCTGACCACCAGGTCCAGGAGGGTGCCGCTCTCAGCGGGATCCGTCATCCTCACGGAGTTGATCTGTTGGGGCGACAGCACCGGCAAGTTAGCACCTGCTCCCATTCAAAATCTCAATCGTACACACTGTACGGTAATGTGCATATACGTAGCGACGTGTAACAAAAAATTGCGGCTTAGGATGCTTTACAAAAATTAGAGATATAAAAAATATCTATTTTGGGGCAGAAGGCAAACGTGGCATAGGTCACGGAGACCAGGGAGTGGGACTATGACACTGAACGCAGTTTAACAGGTAGGCTGTCGCAACCAATATTATCCATAAGAGGTTTTTTATGGGTTAGATCGCATAAATATAAATGCGTCGTTAAACCCGCCACCACCTGACACAACCAATTAGTAATGTTTCTCACGTAAACAAAACACTCGTAACGAATTGGCAGGTTCTGTTTACGTGACAAACCTTACTAATTGGCTGTGTTGGGTGTTGGCGGGTTAACAACATTTATATTTACGCGATCTAACCCAAAACACCTCTATTATGGACATGGAACGCGTTCATGGGCATTGTTGGCCTGCTATCAAGTAAACCTTGTTGTTGTTGACCCTGTGGCATCGTTCAAATTGAGAACGCCACCATGCGGTCGTCTTTGCGGTCCAGATCACGAGCATGTAATAATAATAATACAGGTAGGAACAATATGTTCCACACTGCCCACCAGGGATTATTTGTCTGTCTGTCGTGCATATTTGTCTGTCGTGCACGAATGCGCTGTGCAACCAAGTTCCTACCTGCCCACTCCGAAGGAACGTGTTTTAAATCCATTAAGAGCCCTTCAACAATCGTTCTTAGGGCACTATGCATGGAAAGGCGGAAAATAGTTTAACATCAACCGAGGGAAGAAGAGAAGTGAGAAAGACGTTTTGAAAATAACGAAAGAGAGAAAATCTAGATTTGAAGTTTTCGTGACTGCAGGGATCCATACTCTTTGGTTCTTTCGGTAAAGTCGAGATTTTGAACGTGACTTTACCGAATGGCAAAGGCGTCGTCACCCCCAAGTGTCAAGCCTGGAGACCCGTGGTGACAGTGAGCATCGCACAATCCGACGATCTTAATGATCATGATGGAATAATACGACTGAAGGAGGTCACGAATGTCGGTCCATTTAAGGCCTTGAATATACGTATGAGTTTACAACGTTGGTTACCGTTGACGAAATGATACTAATATACAAACACCCAGCTCTGACATTCTGTGACTCTGTGATTAACGCGGCACGGATTGATCGAAGTGCGTCACGTGACCGCGAGCAAGCAGCCAACCAGAGGTGCGCCCCTCCCAAACATGTACGCCCCCGGATTGGTTGAAGTGCGTCACGTGACCGCGAGCAAGAGACGGGTGAGTGAGAGTGAGGCAGAGCCGTGCTCTGTCCACTGCTGCCCTGAGGGAGAGCCGTGCTCCGTCCACTGCTGCCCTGAGGGAGTGCCGACAATACAGCCTCCTTCCCATAAGTTTGTTTTTTGTGTGTGTGGAGAGACAGACATGGCAAGGAGGCGTATTGTATGCTTCGTTAGATTGTATATGAACGAGCCTCATTGAATTTGTGCGAAGGAGAGAACCAATCTTTGAATCAGTTGAAGAGGACCGTCAACAGCAGCAGCAGTATCGTAATCAATCCACTGCTGGATGAAGGCCTCCGTAAACCATCCTATGGCCTAACCCTAATTGGCTGCCACTCTGTTCTGTTATTGGTCCCGGCCGGTGTTAAAGGGGCAGATCGTGAAACCAACTTGAATCACAGGACCGCCAACAGCACCCGCAACCTGACGTCAAACGGGACCCGAATTCCACGACGGTTTAGAGGTTCTGTGATATCCACTTTCTGCGGTCCGTTTTCCAACAAACATTTAAGAACCGAGTTTAATTGCTGCAGTTGGGCGGTCAAAACGTGAATTTGAACTCAGGGTCTCGGCGGTGCCGGCTCAGCATCTCTGTTATTTAAAATGAATATGTTATGTTTCATATATACCAAGTGTTGTGCATTCATTGCAAAGTGTTCTGAGACTCCGCCAACCCATGACCCCCCACCCCCACACCCCGCCCCCCGCGTGGGACCTTGTCGATGTCGCAGAGGTTGATTCCGTAGGCAGGCGCCGAGGTGGGGCCCTCGTTCAGGAAGTTGAGGATGAAGAGGAGCAGCTGGGCCAGCTGGGCCAGGCCTTGGCTAGAGACGACCGCGCTCAGGGCCGCGAGCACGACCTCCTGCTCATTCCGAGCCTGGTCGAGCACCTCGGCGCGGGTGAAGTGGAAGCGCAGGCAGCGCAGGCGCTCCGACAGGTGGCCCTCTTCCACGAGCTGAGGTCACACGGCCACAGAGATACAACCACGGGGTCACAGAGGCACGCGGCACAACCACGGGGTCACAGAGACACGCGCGGCACGAGTACAGAGACACGAGCAGCACATACACAGGGACGCACACGCACGCCGCCACGAGGTCACACACACATGTAGCTCAGCACCCAGGCCTCTCAGGACCATGGGCCCCGGTGCAGTTGCACCGCCTGCGCACTCTCTGGCTACGCCACCGACTCGCCGCTTCTAAACTGGGCTCTGCGAAGAATCGCCGTGTCGCTGCGTCGATGTTTACTTCGGGTGTTGGTGGCTGGGCCTCTAGGCTTGCCCAGATGCCCGTTGATTGGTTGAGTGGCCGCCCTCAGTCGTTTCCAATGGTGAGCGATAACGTCTGGCGCTGGGTGGCTTGGAGGTCAGATACACTGAATCAGCACCAATGAAAAACTGGGTTAAAATCCAGGTTTCAATCGCCTGTCATTAAACCAGGTTCTCAAGTGTCGTGAGTTGATGGTCTCAGCCCGGTCACCAACGACTTCACAAGACCCTGATCATGTGAAATCTACTTCTGCACTCAAATCTTTTGCAAATTCCAGCTCTGGACAATGATATATCTTAAGTCGACCACCTTGCAATGAACATTCACTCTCGTACGGCGGCGGCACTTTGGAAAGCGCTGCCCTCTGCTATCTGGACCAGAGGGTCACTTAAAGAAGGGGTCTCAGAGGTAGCTCTGTGATATCCGCTTCCCGCGAGCTGTGTTCCCTGTGACGCCACACAGGGTCACGCCGCTCTGCGCGTGTGTCACGAAAGGATACTTCCGTCTCGTGATAACGCGAAGCTGCTGGCGCAACCGCGATAAACTTGGGGGGAATTACCGAAAAACTATAAACATGCTGGTCTGTTGTTTTTGTTTAGTTTTTTTTATCTGTGCAGGGAATGCGGGGTAAGGGGTGGGCGAGGGTTACCTGCAAATAGAAGAACTCCATCTTCTGCAGCGGAGCTCCGTTGCCCTGCTTATCTTGCAGCGCCTTCTTCTGCTTCTCTGTTACGCTCTGCAACTTCTCTATCAGGCCCTGCGAGAGCACAAAGCGACGCGCGCCATCATCATCACTCGGGCCACGCAGGCCATTACCCAAGCCACAACGCCGACACGGAAGGCCACACCAACACGTGGGCCACACCAACAGATGAGGTCACACCAACAGATGAGGTCACACTAACACAACGACCACACCAGCTACACCAGTTCAGTCAGGATCGATATGTATGTTGAACTTATTTTCCACCGTACGTAGCCAACCGTGCTAATCGGAGCTGCGGCAGATGGACAACAAACTAAACACAGAAAGCAGTTCGAAAGAAATTAGTTTTCAATATAGATTTTAAAGTGCATAGCTCTCGTGGCTTCCTAATATTCGAAGGAAGAGCGTTCCAGATGGCCAGAGATCATGACAACAAGCGGGTCAAACTGGCTCATATGATGCACCAGCAGACCACACCAACTCACCACCACCGCTCGGTTTACCTGAAAGTTTTTAATCCCGGAGAGGAAGGCCATGTCACCCGTCAGGATGGCTTTTATGAAATCGTTGTCCGACACCTTCACCGATTTTCTCAAGATTTCTGTGTGTATGGTGGTTCCAGGGCAGGGTGGGGGGGGGGGGGGATAGGGGGGTCAGGTAAGAAGACTCACTGAATCTCAACACTCGTTGTCAGTTTGAGTCTGGCAAAAACAAATGGCACTTTCTCCTACATTCTGTTAAAGCTTCACGAGGGAATCTTTGTCCTTGTATGGGAGATCATTCCATTGGGTTGAATCTTCAGATAATTGGGGATGTTTGGCCGATTACGTTCATGTTTGGTTTCGCGGTGGACGAGACCGGAGCACCCAATAGAACGCACATCAACTCAAACCATTTCCTGGGTAAACTAATCTGGCATGGTGACTTACTGTAAGCTATTGTTCATGCAGCCTTACACAAGAGAGAGGGTTGTGGGGTTATGGGTCTGTGGGTGGCCGGGAGGTGGCACAGTCGTAACACCTGTGCCTCGCAGTAAAAATCGCCTGGGTTGGATTCCCATCTCAGGCAACTCTCTGTATGGAGTTTGTATTCTCTCCCCCTGTACTGCAATGGGTTTCCTCAGGGTTTTCCAATTTCCTCCCATAGCTAAAACCCCCCCCACAAAACCAGATCCCCAGTCAGTTGAGGCGGGACCTCTTTCAGTCATTTTATTCCATCATGATCATTAAGATCCTCGGATTGTGCGTTGCTCACTGTCACCACGGGTCTCCAGGCTTCACACTTTGGGGTGACGACGCCTTTGCCATTGCGGCACCTAAAGGGACTTCAGCGACACTTGCACATCTTCAAATCTCGACTAAGGAAACGAATCTGTTTAAAATGGCTTTCTCTCTTTACTCTTTGGTTTTTTTGGTAAAGTCACGTTCAAAATCTCGACTTTACCGAAAGAACCAAAGAGTATGATCCCTGCAGTCACGAAATCTTCAAATCTAGATTTTCTCTCTTTAGTTATTTTCAAAACGTCTTTCTCACTTCTCTTCTTGCCTCGGTTGATGTTAAACTATTTTCTGCCTTTCCATGCATAGCGATAGACTCCTGAAATTTTAGCCAGCCCAGGACGATGTCGCTCGGCGCGGACAAACATTGGGACGTCTGGACCGCCCTATTCAACACACTGCTGTCGCGACCCTCATCAGGACGAGCGGATTGATAAACGAACGAACGAAGAGATCCCCCAATGTTGAAAAATCAAACGACTACATTTGGATGACACACAGAGCAGGCGACTTCACCCCTTCCTGTTAAAACTTTGCAGGACCCTCCTGAAAACGAATCCCGATTCTCAGTGTGGCTTTTCCTGGGCAAGGCAAGCGGAAACAAATAATAATAACAGCGGCTTCTCTCACCGAGATTTTGTAATAATTGTGTGCTGAAGACGGATCCCTCACTGGGGCTTCCGGACGGAGATGGCAGTGGCGAAGATCCACTTGAGGATGGCTGGAATATGGGCAGTCCCAGCGATGTCTTGGCTGCAACAACAGCAGCAGAGGGAACCGTTGACCTCACGATTCCACGACACCATGAACCCGCGAGAAATTGCCCCGTGGCAATGCGAGTACGATTCGCGCGCGGAAAACCGTGACCGCGAGATCCCATGAACGGGTGACACAATGGCCTCATCACAACGTTAACTGGTGACCTCGTGGCCCCTTGACTTCTAATCAACGGCTCTGACCTGCAAAGGTCCGCAGGAGCCGGTCCTTGAGGTCGGAGTTTTCGAATTGTTTCTCGTTCGCGCTGCTCCATAGGCTCTCCTTCTTTATGTCACTCGGTACGATCTACATCAACACACACACACCGATGCATCAACACACCATCAACGCACACCAATAAATCACTACACACACCAATATATCAACACACACCAATACATCAACACACACACACTGATGCATTAACACACAAACTCCAACACGTAAAAACGCGAACACACAAATACACCTGACTGAACACCAAAGCATGACTGAATAACTGCACCAATGACAGACTAACTGCATGAATCGCCGAATAACTGAGTTATCGGATAACTGAACGGACGAGTGAATGAGCCCACACGTCGCGGGACTCACCGTCTTGCACCTCACTCGCTCCGTCGCCCCCTTCTTGTTGTACGGCTTCTTTTCCTTTAGCCACAGGGGCCTCGCGAGCGTCGGTGCCATCCCAGGTATGAAGGCCGGCGGTGGCGGCGGTGGTGACGGGCCCCCCACGGAGGGGTCTTGAGGGGTCAAGTCGAAGATTCCCAGCGAGGGACGCTGCCCGCTGGCGGAGGGGGTGTCAGGCTGCTGCACGATGACCGGGGGAACCTCGTCCTGACTGGAGGGCCCTGGCCGGACAGAGGCCGCGATTGGGGGGCCGGGGAGACCCGTGTCCCGGGGCTCAGGGGCTGGGAAGGCCGCGATTGGGGGGCCGGGGAGACCCGTGTCCCGGGGCTCAGGGGCTGGGAAGGCCGCGACTGGGAGGCCGGGGAGACCCGTGTCCCGGGGCTCAGGGGCTGGGAAGGCCGCGATTGGGGGGCCGGGGAGACCCGTGTCCCGGGGCTCAGGGGCTGGGAAGGCCGCGATTGGGGGGCCGGGGAGACCCGTGTCCCGGGGCTCAGGGGCTGGGAACTCGTTGTGGGCCCCACCAGGTGTTCGACGAGGGTGACCTTCATTCTGGGAGGCGGAGGGGGGGGGGGGAGAAGTCACCAATGTCGCAATCGTTAATACGTTCTTACGAGGAATGGAATGTTTGACGAGGCGAATACAACATGAATGAAATGTATTTTTCACGCTTGTCAAAACTACGCGGACAAACATTGCGCTGACGATTCAAGTTTCCCGCAGCCTGGGGGGGGGGGGGGGGGGGGTGCGAAGAGAGCGAAACGTCTTGCCGCTCTTCTGATGTGCAGTTGTGCAAGGGGCGTCGGTACCATCTCTGATCACGAGATGAGTCTCTGTCCGTTTAATCGCAAAACATTTTTCGTCAGATCTCGGGAGCTAAGCTGTGTTTGAGCCTGCTTAGCGCTCGGTTGGGATGATTACTGTGCATAACACAAACCTGTCAACCCCTTATCAGTGCCCTACCTTATTACAGACCAATTCAGACCTTATAGGTCACCCTGTGCCCCTTATAAAGCTCAACGTTCATCCTACAAATTCCAATCACAAGAGAGAAACACACACAAATAGACATTTTCTTTGCCTGTCTGGCTGTTCGCCGTATGGAACTGAAACTCTGTACAAGAGTACGGGTAAACCGAATGGGTTGACAGGTATGGCATAACAATACACACTCCTCACTAACAATGTGTGGCTTAAAAAAAATAAAAGACAGTATATAATGTGCTGAGTTTGGTTGTTATTATTTGAGGTTGTGCATCACTGCAGCAGCAGCGTCAATAACCAAACGATTTGCTTACAGACACACCTTGGAATAAATCATTGTTTGACTCATTTAGACACATCCTCATATCAGGAAGCCATTGACGACGTCCATTGCTTCTACAACAACAACAAAAAGCCGCGGGACCGGCTGGGCAAGGGCGGGTTTGGCGGGAGAGTTTTATTTTTTTCACTTCCCTGTTGTTGCATTTTTAACAAATGTTTTATTATCACGCGGCAATGACGGCCTGGCGGTGATGTTCTTTCCCAGATATGTAAACAATATTTAACAAATGCATAGCTGGAAACTCCTTATCAGTGCCCTACCTTATAACAGACCAACTCAAACCTTATTGGTCAGCCCTGCCCCTTATAAATATCAACGTTAATCCTACACAAAGTGCAATCACAAGGGAGAAACACAAACAAATAGATACAAACTAAATTTTGCCCCGTATTGAAACGACTGTAGGCCGTATGGACTTGAAAACTCAATTTCCACCGTACAAGAATACGGAGTAAACCGCATGGGTTGTGAAGGGTGAGATAATATAAAAATAAACCCTGTCTCTTTACGACTGTCTGTGACCTCCGGGTGATTTTATGGCGAAGTTCAGGTCGGTTTCAAGATACAAACATAAGCATTGCTTAATCAAGTTCCCGTGCTGAGGTAAATTCACCTCGGCGGTGAATTCACCTCAGAGTAAATGTATCTCATACCAAAAATACAAACTTTACCTCAAATATTCTTAGGTTTTTTCGGTAAAGTCACGTAGGTAAAACATCAAAATTAATAAAAATAAAATAAAATAAAGATCACGACGTTTCGGAGGCAACACAAGTCTCCGTCATCAGGTGGGAGACTTGTGTTGCCTCCGAAACGTCGTGATCTTTATTTTTTTTTAAATTAATTTTGATGTTTTACCTACGTGACTTTACCGAAAAAAACCTAAGAATATGAATCCTTGCAGTCACGAAAGCTTCAAATCTAGAATTTTTACCTCAAATACATTTTTCTTTTACCCCGAAGTAAATTCACCACCGAGGAATTTTGACCTCCGAGTCAGTTCACCACAGTGAATTCACCTCGGATTAATTTGAATTCAGATAAACTTTATCTCAGATAAACTTTACCCTCAGAGTCAATTCACCTCAGTAAAATTTACCTCGGAGTAACTTCGCCTCAAAGCAACTTTACCTCAGATACATTTGACCTCAGAGTCAATTCACCTCCGTTAAATCACCTCCGGAGTAAATTTACTTCAAAGTAACTTTACCTCGGATAAACTTTACCTCAGAGTCAATTCACCTCAGTAAAATAATCTGTGGAGTAAGTTGACTTCACAGAAACTTTACCTCAAAGAAACTTTACCTCAGAATCAATTCACCTCAGACTAAAGGGTAACTTTACCTCAGCATAATATCAACACGAATAACAAAAATCCCACCTCAGAGTAACTTTACCTCAGTTTCACAATGCCCACCCAAGTCCCCTAGGCATATTCGCAGATAAATATGTACACCTTGAGCACACCTGTACAGCCCCTTGTTAATCCACTGCTGGATGAGAGCCTCCCCACTATGGGTAGATTGTGGTGGGGGGCTCTTTGACCATACTTCACCGCACTGGTGTGGTGCGTGTTGGTGAAGGTGGGCGGCATAGACGCGAGGGCATAGAAAGTGCGGTACAACAATGGATTTGTAAACTTCCCGCCACTGCCCACCACGTGGCGCCTCGTGAGACACGTGATACACCCGAAGACGTGGAGCCCGTCCAAGCCTGTGCTTCGGCCCAAAGCGGAGGCTGGCGGGGAGACGGCATGGTGCGATGGGATGAACAACATCGACGGCGGAAGACCTCTCCTCCATCCTGGGAGCGGGCTCATCGTGTGCTACAACTGTGGCCTAAAACCTTTCATTACGCCACGTGAATTCATCTCATCTCCACTACACAGGGGCTGAGTGTCGGGTGTATCGGGCAAGCTGAGGTGTGCACCCACTGAGGTTGGTCCTCAGGGGAGTTATGTGTCCTCAGGTTCCGCGCGTTTAACTTCCCCCAAGCCACCGCCTGCACCGTTTCCGAAATCTTCGGGAGCGGAGGGCCCGTCTGCCCGGCCGACTGCTCTTCGTGAGGAGCCGGGCTCGTCAGAACATTTTCAAATCCCCCCCCCGGGACCCTCAGGGAGCTTACGCTCACTTCGCCTGGGGACCCGGCCACAAGGACTCGTTCCAAGATTGTTCAGTTTTCGTGACTCCCACACACACACTCCCACGCCGTCAGTTGGTTGTCGCACCCTTCATGTCGTATTGGTCATTGGCTGAACCTGGTCTTTATTGTGCTTGCGGGTGTTGCTACACGGTGAGGGTGGGTGATGCTGGTGCTGGAGGGGGTCCCGAGGTTTTGTGTGTTACCGCGTGTTTTTCTCTTCCTTTCTTATCTCTCTCTTCCCTTCTCTTTTCTGTTGTGTTTTTGTCTATTGTTCGTTCTGTACTTCTGTTCCCTTTCCCCGTTCATCACGGTATATATATTGTAGATATTGTCGATATGGGATGGGGTATTTATTTGTTGAGGCACACTAAGGGGCCTTGTTTTGCTGAGGGGGAATTTACAGCCGGGACGGCTGAGTTTTACGAAGGGGGGAGGGGTGATGTAGTGACATCGTTGGATGTCACCATGCTGTGGGTGCAGTACCGGCCCTAGAGGGGCAAGGCGTGCGCTGAATAATAGCGCTGGATGGCACCACGCGTTAAGTGCAGTGCCGACCCTACAGGACAGGGTGTGTGGGTGCCAACCGAAGGATAGTGTGAGGCCATGGCAGTCTGATTGACCCGGGAGGACACGTGACCGGTTAAGTTTACAGAGGGGCCCCAAGAGGGAGCTAGGGGAGTCACGTGATTGGGACCCAGATCCTTCCTGAGGTTTCTAGAAGGTGGACGTGGCCAAGGGCGGAGCCGGCCATGCCACAGAGAATAAAAGCCGGGTCCCAGGAGGGACCAGGGTTGTTGTTCATCCTGGAAGAAACCCTTAATCTATGATCTCCGTTCAACGAGTCTCCAACACGTGGACCCGGGCCCAAGTCGTTGGTCACGGTCCGTAGTAGCAGTCACGTGGTAACTAGTGTAGTTAGCCGGGTGGTCACCACCTTAGGTTGTTATTCTGTTTAGGGGAAGTTACCCCGTGTTTTGGAACTGAATAAATGTGTTGCCTCCACAGTATACGTCTGTGGAGGCAACACATTACAGAATGATAGTTTTGAAAAGTTAAGTTTTTTTGTTTAATACCGATGATATGGTAAAAGTACGCGCGGTGACTCTACTCACGATCTCGCCGGCCAGTTGTTCCCGGGAGCGTCTTTGAATGAAAGTTTAAAAAAGATTAGTTTTAGTTTAATCCCGATGATACGGTAAAAAGTTCGCGCGGTGACACTACTCACGTTCTCGCCGGGAAGTGGTTCATAGCCGTCGCCCGTAGGGCAGGAGCACCACGAAGGGCAGCAGGAGCAGCAGTTGCCCATGACGTCCCTCGGACGAACCTCGCTCTCTCACTTCACTGCTGCGTCCACGGAGACAGAGACGGGGGGGGGGGGGTGAATTCAGGGCCTCAGTGATGTTTTTTTTCACGACATTATATTCATAAAAAAAAGATTTTGTATTTTTACCGGGTAAGGCTCTCCCCCCTCCCCCTCACTGAGCTGCTGTGTAAGAGCTCTTTATTGTTCAGAAGCGATCCGGCTATCGCAAATGATATCTCAACGAAGTGGGCTCATCATCATCATCATCGTCACGTGGAAATTTTATAGCCGGAGCCCAAATACTTTAAACACGTGCCCAAGTGAGCATTGATGCGGCCATTCTCATCTCCCGCCGTGCTGGTTGCAGCTCTAAACCAAATCCGGAAAGTCCACGTTCCTATGGCGGGGGCGAGTCCATCCATGGGGCATGAAGTGGAACCTATTTTATCAACCATCCCCGCACGATGTATGATGGGCTAAGTCAACCCCCACACAACTAATTTGAATAATCAGGACGGCCAAACATTGAGTTTCCACCTATATACAGTAAATGTGTTAGTCCATCAGCCTGGTCCAGTGGTTCTTCAACTTTCCTGCAGCGTTCCACCCCTTTGCTTCTCAATTGTTTAAGATGTTTATAATGTGAATGAAACAAAATTAAGTTGAACCTTACGTGCATTTAAATTTCGATTTAAAGCTTTCGTGACTGCAGGGATTTATCTTCTTGGTTCTTTCGGTAAAGTCACGTAGAAGGGAAATAATAAAATAATAAAAATTAAACATAATAAAATAATTCTCACGACGTTTCGGCCACAACGCAAGCAGCCGTCCTCAGGTGAAGAACAGGTCTGTCGGAAAGACAGCGTCTGAATGAACACCACCAGGTGTACGCTGCCAAGCCTGGTGGTGTTTCATTCAGACGCTGTCTTTCCGACAGACCTGTTCTTCACCTGAGGACGGCTGCTTGCGTTGTGGCCGAAACGTCGTGAGAATTATTTATTATGTTTAATTTGTATTATTTAATTACTTACATGCACCGTGCTTAATTTAGTGTTTTCAATTATTTACCTTCTACAAACTAATATCTGGCCATGCCTCAAACCCCCGTAAAAGGGCATCTCGCACAACTCAGGAGGAGGTGGTGGTGCGTGCACCCCCCAGATTAAGAAGAATAATCAGTGGCCCGGTAGCTTTCCACGCCGGTTTGACCCTTCCACTCGGGTCAGCGTGGAATGTCTGGGGACACCCGCTGGGCCGACGCTTCCAAGCACATTGCAACGTCGGTATGCTCACTGGGCAATCGTGTGCCGGACGTTAAATAAGTAACCACAAACCAATACTCATGTATAGTGCTGTACACACACTCATTGTGCTCTACGGCAAACACAAACACGCACAAGTTCGTTGTTCCGGTGTAAACACAAGGGGAGAGGGAAGGATGCAATCAGCTGCATGATCATTAGCATCTCGTGATCGTGAAGAGGTGGCAGCGGCTTTGGGAATTGACCGTGGCTGATGATGGCGTGGGGAGGCCTCCATCCAGCAGTGGAGTGACCGTGGGCGATGATTATGATGACGGTGACAATGGTGACGAATTAAAACCCCGAATCGCACGCGCACACAGAGAGAGCCGGAGTGACCCATCGGGCAATCAATCACTGAGCGGCGTTCAGCGCGCATGCAAATTAGCAACAACACACAGAACAAGCACCCTTAACCACCGCGTTCATTACTTCGCAAACCACGAACACTTTCGTTCGCACAGACAGAGAGAGTGGGAGATGGAGAGGCATGGAGATGGAGAGACTTTTTGACTTTTGAAACAACTTCTATTGCCGCCAGCAGCAACTGCACTGGAGGCGATTCCGATACGAAATACACAAAGTCACCAGCAAACAAATGAAAACAAACGCTGTAAATCCACGCGCTGTGGCGCTAAATGCAGCGCGCACAACACGAAAGAAAAGCCACGTGGTGGTGGTGGCGGTGGTGGTCATCGCGCACGCCACGGTGACGAGCGAACGCTTCAGAAGGTGAACACGAGGGTGCCGTCCACGCTGGTCCAGAGAGAGTGGGAGATGGAGAGAGAGATGGAGAGAGACAGAGAAATGTAGAGAGAGTTTCTCACCTGCAGAGCCCGACACCCGGGAGGACTTGCACGTGTGCCCGACTGCAAGGTGAATCGAGTCGCGCACCTCTCTCACTCACTCACACTTCACAGACAGAGCTGAAGTCAGCTGGGCGACTCGTGACATCTCGTTGGGTGGAGGGGGAGGGAGGGAGGATAAGGGGAGGGAGGATGACGGGAGGGGTTCGTGAGAAGTGTGTAGGAGCGTGGGCGCAGTGGCGTAGTGTCGACATTATCAGCTCGGTGGGTGGTGACGTAATCGTCCAGGTGAGGCTCCTACTGCGCGATTTGTCTCGCAAGGTCGCACCGAGAGGCGATTTCATCTCGCGGCCTCCTCTTCCTCCCCCCCCCCCCAGTGGCATCGTCGGTGCGCTCACAGCCTCGAACGTGTAACGCATGAAGTTGGTTGACGCTGTTGTTGAAAATTCACGATGTAACACGATTTTTGTCCCTGGGTAGTAAGTGTTATTTTCTAATTGCTCATGCCTCAAAAGTATAGAAAGTGGCTGTTATTATTCCCCCACAAACTTTGTTTTTGTGGCCAGGACTTTACGTGAAGGAATGACACAAATGCACACCACGTTTTCTCATTGAAAATAGGTAAATCTAAAAATAATCACTGTCCTGGTCACAAAAGCAAAGTTTTCGGGGAATAATAGCAGCTTTCTGTACTTTTGAGGCATGAGCAATTAGGAAATAACACTTACTACCCAGGAACAAAATGTTTTTTTTTTAATTGTCAAAAGGGGGCCCAACTCGTAGCTTTAGCCAGGGGGGGGAGGGTGGAGGAGACTAGTGGGCGGGGGGGGGGGGCACACAGAGAGTGGCCCACAAAGTCCCCTTAGCAGGATGGGGTACCGGGACATGATTTGAATCATAATTTTGGGGGAAGATCTGAACTGATGTGGACTGCCCCCGAAAGCCCAGACCTGGCAGCAACAACAGCAGCATCATCATCATCAACGACATCCACAGCATCACGTGACGATCCTCTTCAGAGGAAGTTAAAAATTAAAAAGCGCACCTTTTACTTGTAAGTTCCACAAAATATCGCGGAAATCCAAAAGACACGCAGCTGCGGCGAAACCGCCGCTGTTGCAGTTGTGCCGCGTACAACAAAAACAAAAAAACCGAAATGATGAACGAAGCAAAGTGCGGACTACATCGAGCATCTTCTTGTTTCATCTTGTCGTAAAAAAATAAAAATTAACCCGTAAAAACAAAGTTTTTCACTATAAATCCTTTATATGCGTGGCATCGGTTTTATTTTTTTATTCATTTGTGTTTTTCTTGAGTAAGAGTTCCATTTTTATAGTGTGTTGACACACATCCAGAATAATTTTCTGTGTTTAGGAAAAATATATGATTGTGTTAGTGAAATTTTTTTTTCCTAAAAAGTGTCACGCACAACGAGTCTGTGTGCAAAATGTCAGCTCGATTGGATCACGGGAAGTGGGTTAAAAAACGACCGAAAGATGTGCACGGTCGTAAGCGCACAAGCAAGCAAGCAAGTGAACTTAATATAAAGGATTTAAAAAGAGAGTGGGAGAGCATCACGCAGAGCTGGTCGAAAAAAGAAAAGGAGAGAGAGGGGGAGAGAGAGTAAGAGACTTTTGACTTTTAAACAACTTTTATTGCCGCCAGCAGCAACAGCACTGGAGGCGATTTCGATATGAAACACACAAAGTCACCAGCAAACAAATGAAAACAAACGCTACAAATCCACGCGCTGTGGCGCTAAAATCACCGCGCACAACACTAAAGAAAAGTCACGTGGTGGTGGTGGTGGTTGTGGTGGTGGTGGTGGTGGTTGTGGTGGTGGTGGTTGTGGTGGTTGTGGTGGTTGTGGTTGTAATGGTGGTGGTTGTGGTGGTGGTTGTGGTGGTGGTTGTGGTGGTTGTGGTGGTGGTGGTTGTGGTGGTGGTTGTGGTGGTTGTGGTGGTGGTTGTGGTGGTGGTTGTGGTGGTTGTTGTCGTGGTGGTTGTGATGGTGGTGGTGGTGGTTGTGGTGGTCATCGCGCACGCCACGGTGACGAGCGAGCGCTTCAGAAGGTGAACACCACGAGGTGCCGTCCACGCTGGTGCAGAGAGGGGCTTTTCCGGCTCCCCAGCGCTCGAAGAAGACGCGCTACACATCACCGACACGTGTGTGGTACATGGCGTGCTCCAGCCGGGAGGGAGAGAGAGAGGGGGGTACAACATTTCTCTTTCTTTGTGTCACGCAAAGGAACTTCGTGAACACCCTAAACGGTACCTGGGCGGTTCGTGATATTAAATGTAAGAGGTGGGGCTGAGAGAGAAGGGGGGTGGGGGGTGAAGGGGAATGATGCGTGGGAAGTTACGGGGGGAGGAAGAGGAGAGGGGGTATTTACCTGCATGCCGCGTGACTAAAGGAGTGGGTGGTGAGGGGAGGGGTGCGTGGGTAGTGGGTGGGGGGGGGTTAGGGAATTTACCTGCACGGCGGCGCGTGACGTTTGGGAGGTGGGAAGGAGGGGGGTGGTGGGTGAGGTAAGGTGAGAAAGCAACTCACCTGCAGAGCGCGTGACACGAAAATCCACGCATCACCAACTAACCCCCGCCACACGGAAGCACAGCAGCATAGCACAACAACGTAATTCCCCTCTGCTGCCCACCCATCCACCTAGCCCCCCCCCCCCCACCTAGCCCCCTCCCATCCTCAGCAGGAAGCCTATAACACCTGTTTCACACGGAGTAGTCGCACCATCCAAGCTCAATATCATGCTCGGCTCGAACATATCACAATTTTTATTCACACCGGAGGAGGAGGAATCCGATGAGCGAGGAAGCTCTTGTCAGAGCCGTTACCGCAACAACACGATACAACACACGCACCATAGGAGGGTGCAAAGTTCAGAAAGGGTGAACAAAAATCACAGACGCGCCGTTGATTCGAATCGCACATCTCGCGATCAAAGGCGGAGTTTGACTTCTATATGTGGGGAGGTGGTGGGCGGGCAAGGGTTCGTTTTCTCCCCTAACATTATGATTTTTGGTTTTGGGGGGTGCATATGATCAATTTTTAAATCTTACCTGTGTAATGACAGGGGAGGCAGCCTGCAGTACGAATGGACTAGTGGCCACGGGAGGTAATGACAGTGGAGTCAGCCTGCATTGCGAATGGACTAGCGACCACGGAAGGTAAGGACAGGGGAGTCAGCCGGCAGTACGAATGGACTAGTGGCCACGGGAGGTAATGACAGTGGAGTCAGCCTGCATTGCGAATGGACTAGTGGCCACGGAAGGTAACGACAGGGGAGTCAGCCTGCAGTACGAATGGACTGGTGGCCACGGGAGGTAATGACAGTGGAGTCAGCCTGCAGTGCGAATGGACTAGTGGCCACGGAAGGTAACGACAGGGGAGTCAGCCTGCAGTGCGAATGGACTAGTGGCCACGGGAGGTAATGACAGTGGAGTCAGCCTGCAGTACGAATGGACTAGTGGCCGCGTGAGGTAATGACAGGGGAGTCAGCCTGCAGTATGAATGGACTCGTGGCCACGTGAGGTAATGACAGGGGAGTCAGCCTGCAGTATGAATGGACTCGTGGCACGGGAGATAATGACAGGGGAGTCAGCCTGCAGTGTGAATGCACTAGTGGCCACGGGAGGTAATGACAGGGGAGTCAGCCTGCAGTACGAATGGACTAGTGGCCATGAGAGGTAATGACAGGAGAGTCAGCCTGCAGTATGAATGGACTAGTGACCACGTGAGGTAATGACAGGGGAGTCAACCTGCAGTACGAATTGACTAGTGGCCACGGGAGGTAATGACAGTGGAGTCAGCCTGCAGTGCGAATGGACTGGTGGCCACGGCAGGTAATGGCAGTGGAGTCAGCCTGCAGTGCGAATGGACTAGTGGCCACGGAAGGTAACGACAGGGGAGTCAGCCTGCAGTACGAATGGACTAGTGGCCGCGGGAGGTAATGACAGGGGAGTCAGCCTGCAGTGCGAATGGACTAGTGGCCACGGAAGGTAACGACAGGGGAGTCAGCCTGCAGTGCGAATGGACTAGTGGCCACGGGAGGTAATGACAGGGGAGTCAGCCTGCAGTGCGAATGGACTAGTGGCCACGTGAGGTAATGACAGGGGAGTCAGCCTGCAGTACGAATGGACTAGTGGCCACGGGAGGTAATGACAGTGGAGTCAGCCTGCAGTGCGAATGGACTGGTGGCCACGGGAGGTAATGACAGGGGAGTCAGCCTGCAGCGCGAATGGACTAGTGGCCACGGGAGGTAATGACAGGGGAGTCAGCCTACAGTACGAATGGACTCGTGGCCACGGGAGGTAACGACAGGGGAGTCAGCCTGCAGTGCGAATGGCCTAGTGGCCACGGGAGGTAATGGCAGGGGAGTCAGCCTGCAGTGTGAATGCACTAGTGGCCAAGGGAGGTAATGACAGGGGAGTCAGCCTGCGGTGTGAGTGGACTCGTGGCTACGGGAATGATCGAGAATGGGAGCGTGGCCAGGTGACAGAAGAGGGCGGTAGAGTCTGCTGGGGGAGCGAGCGTTCTAGAGTCAGTGAGAAGGTTCGGAAAGGGGGGCGTGGCCTCGGTCCGTATGTAAAAGGGAGATGCACGGGAGACTCGGGGCTGTTGCAGTGGGGGTCTCTGCTTGTTCGCGTGAACGTGTCTCTCTACAATAAAGAAACCATCTGAAGACTAAGTGTGTCATCGCACCTGTAAATGACTGAAAATAAATTAACAAAGTTGTCCACTTCGGGCGGGGCGTTACTACCCCCCCCCTCCTCTCCACCATGCTCACAATGACGCCTCCAGTACACGAGATGGATTTTGCTCCAGTCCAACTCCGCTCGCGTCACGGGCGTGGGGTGGGGGTTGGGAGTTAAGAGACTGCCGTGAACCTCAGTGCCAGCGGGGTCCATGGGGGAGCAAGGCGGCGACGGAGGTGGTGGCTCGGGGGGTTGAGACGGGGTAAGACGTGGTGAGGGGAACTGTCGCGACTGTAGAACATGAAGAACCAGTGGCATCTACATCTCCAGAACATGAAGAACCAGTGGCATCTACATCTGCAGAACCGGAAGAACCAGTGGAATATACAACTACAGAACGTGAAGAACCAGTGGCATCTACATCTGCAGAACGTGAAGAACCAGTGGCATCTACATCTGCAGAACGTGAAGAACCAGTGGCATCTACAACTACAGAACGTGAAGAACCAGTGGCATCTACAGAACGTGAAGAACCAGTGGCATCTACAGAACGTGAAGAACCAGTGGCATCTACATCTACAGAACGTGAAGAACCAGTGGCATCTACATCTACAGAACGTGAAGAACCAGTGGCATCTACATCTGCAGAACGTAAAGAACCAGTGGCATCTACATCTACAGAACGTGAAGAACCAGTGGCATCTACATCTGCAGAACGTGAAGAACCAGTGGCATCTACATCTGCAGAACGTGAAAAATCAGTGCCATCTACATCTGCAGAACGTGAAGAACCAGTGGCATCTACATCTGCAGAAGGTGAAGGAACCAGTGGCATTTACATCTGCACAACGTGAAGAACCAGTGGCATCTACATCTGCAGAAGGTGAAGAACCAGTGGCATCTACAAAACGTGAAGAACCAGTGGCATCTACATCTGCAGAACGTAAAGAACCAGTGGCATCTACATCTGCAGAACGTGAAGAACCAGTGGCATCTACATATGCAGAGCGTGAAGAACCAGTGGCATCTACATCTGCAGAGCGTGAAGAAACAGTGGCATCTACATCTCCAGAACGTGAAGAACCAGTGGCATCTACATCTACAGAACGTGAAGAACCAGTGGCATCTACATATACAGAACGTGAAAAATCAGTGCCATCTACATCTGCAGAACGTGAAGAACCAGTGGCATCTACATCTGCAGAAGGTGAAGAACCAGTGGCATCTACAAAACGTGAAGAACCAGTGGCATCTACATCTGCAGAACGTAAAGAACCAGTGGCATCTACATCTGCAGAACGTGAAGAACCAGTGGCATCTACATATGCAGAGCGTGAAGAACCAGTGGCATCTACATCTGCAGAGCGTGAAGAAACAGTGGCATCTACATCTCCAGAACGTGAAGAACCAGTGGCATCTACATCTACAGAACGTGAAGAACCAGTGGTATCTACATCTGCAGAACGTGAAGAACAAAGTAGCATCTACATCTGCAGAGCGTGAAGAACCAGTAGCATCTGCATCTACAGAGCGTAAAGAACCAGTGGCATCTACATCTACAGAACGTGAAGAACCAGTGGCATCTACATATGCAGAGCGTGAAGAACCAGTGGCATCTACATCTGCAGAGCGTGAAGAAACAGTGGCATCTACATCTCCAGAACGTGAAGAACCAGTGGCATCTACATCTACAGAACGTGAAGAACCAGTGGCGTCTACATCTACAGAACGTGAAAAATCAGTGCCATCTACATCTGCAGAACGTGAAGAACCAGTGGCATCTACATCTGCAGAAGGTGAAGAACCAGTGGCATCTACAAAACGTGAAGAACCAGTGGCATCTACATCTGCAGAACGTAAAGAACCAGTGGCATCTACATCTGCAGAACGTGAAGAACCAGTGGCATCTACATATGCAGAGCGTGAAGAACCAGTGGCATCTACATCTGCAGAGCGTGAAGAAACAGTGGCATCTACATCTCCAGAACGTGAAGAACCAGTGGCATCTACATCTACAGAACGTGAAGAACCAGTGGCATCTACATCTACAGAACGTAAAGAACCAGTGGCATCTACATCTGCAGAACGTGAAGAACAAAGTAGCATCTACATCTGCAGAGCGTGAAGAACCAGTAGCATCTGCATCTACAGAGTGTAAAGAACCAGTGGCATCTACATCTACAGAACGGGAAGAACCAGTGGCATCTACATCTGCAGAACGTGAAGAACCAGTGGCATCTACATCTGCAGAACGTGAAGAACCAGTGGCATCTACATCTGCAGAACGTAAAGAACCAGTGGCATCTACATCTGCAGAACAGGAAGAACCAGTGGCATCTACATCTGCAGAACAGGAAGAACCAGTGGCATCTACATATCCAGAACGTGAAGAACCAGTGGCATCTACATCTACAGAACGTGAAGAACCAGTGGCGTCTACATCTACAGAACGTGAAAAATCAGTGCCATCTACATCTGCAGAACGTGAAGAACCAGTGGCATCTACATCTGCAGAAGGTGAAGAACCAGTGGCATCTACAAAACGTGAAGAACCAGTGGTATCTACATCTGCAGAACGTAAAGAACCAGTGGCATCTACATCTGCAGAACGTGAAGAACCAGTGGCATCTACATATGCAGAGCGTGAAGAACCAGTGGCATCTACATCTGCAGAGCGTGAAGAAACAGTGGCATCTACATCTCCAGAACGTGAAGAACCAGTGGCATCTACATCTACAGAACGTGAAGAACCAGTGGCATCTACATCTACAGAACGTAAAGAACCAGTGGCATCTACATCTGCAGAACGTGAAGAACAAAGTAGCATCTACATCTGCAGAGCGTGAAGAACCAGTAGCATCTGCATCTACAGAGCGTAAAGAACCAGTGGCATCTACATCTACAGAACGGGAAGAACCAGTGGCATCTACATCTGCAGAACGTGAAAAACCAGTGGCATCTACATCTGCAGAACGTGAAGAACCAGTGGCATCTACATCTGCAGAACGTAAAGAACCAGTGGCATCTACAGAGCATAAAGAACAAGTGGCATCTACATCTACAGAACAGGAAGAACCAGTGGCATCTACATCTGCAGAACGTGAAGAACCAGTGGCATCTACATCTGCAGAGCGTAAATAACCAGTGGCATCTACATCTGCAGAACGTGAAGTACCAGTTGCATCTACATCTGCAGAGCGTGAATAACCAGTGGCATCTACATCTGCAGAGCGTGAAAAACCAGTGGCATCTACATCTGCAGAACATGACGAACCAGTGGCATCTACATCTGCAGAACATGACTAACCAGTGGCATCTACATCTGCAGAACATGACGAACCAGTGGTATCTACATCTACAGAACATGAAGAACCAGTGGCATCTACATCTACAGAACGTGAAGAACCAGTGGCATCTACATCTACAGAGCGTGAAAAACCAGTGGCATCTACATCTAGAGAACATGAAGAACCAGTGGCATATACATCTGCAGAACGTGAAGAACCAGTGGCATCTACAGCTACAGAACGTGAAGAACCAGTGGCATCTACATCTACAGAACGTGAAGAACCAGTGGCATCTACATCTGCAGAGCGTAAAGAACCAGTGGCATCTACATCTACAGAACGTGAAGAACCAGTGGCATCTACATCTGCAGAACGTAAAGAACCAGTGGCATCTACATCTGCAGAACGTGAAGAACCAGTGGCATCTACATCTGCAGAACGTAAAGAACCAGTGGCATCTACATCTATAGAGCGTGAAAAACCAGTGGCATCTACATCTAGAGAACATGAAGAACCAGTGGCATATACATCTGCAGGACGTGAAGAACCAGTGGCATCTACATCTACAGGACGTGAAGAACCAGTGGCATCTACATCTACAGAACGTGAAGAACCAGTGGCATCTACATCTGCAGAGCGTAAAGAACCAGTGGCATCTACATCTGCAGAACGTGAAGAACTAGTGGTATCTACATCTGCAGAGCGTGAAGAACCAGTAGCAAGTGCATCTACAGAACGGGAAAAACCAGTGGCATCTACATCTGCAGAACGTGAAGAACCAGTGGCATCTACATCTGCAGAGCGTAAAGAACCAGTGGCATCTACATCTGCAGAACGTGAAGAACCAGTGGTATCTACATCTGCAGAGCGTGAAGAACCAGTAGCATCTGCATCTACAGAACGGGAAGAACCAGTGGCATCTACATCTACAGAACGTGAAGAACCAGTGGCATCTACATCTGCAGAACGTAAAGAACCAGTGGCATTTACATCTACAGAGCATAAAGAACCAGTGGCATATACATCTGCAGAACGTGAAGAACCAGTGGCATCTACATCTACAGAACGTGAAGAACCAGTGGCATCTACATCTGCAGAGCGTAAAGAACCAGTGGCATCTACATCTACAGAACGTGAAGAACCAGTGGCATCTACACCTGCAGAGCGTGAAGAACCAGTAGCATCTGCATCTACAGAGCGGGAAGAACCAGTGGCATCTGCATCTGCAGAACGTGAAGAACCAGTAGCATCTGCATCTACAGAGCGTAAAGAACCAGTGGCATCTACATCTACAGAACGAGAAGAACCAGTGGCATCTACATCTGCAGAACGTGAAGAACCAGTGGCATCTACATCTGCAGAACGTAAAGAACCAGTGGCATCTACATCTGCAGAACGTGAAGAACCAGTGGCATTTACATCTACAGAACGGGAAGAACCAGTGGCATCTACATCTGCAGAGCGTAAAGAACCAGTGGGATCTACATCTACAGACCATGAAGAATCAGTGGCATCTACATCTAGAGGAGACTATTCAACTTTGAAAGCCATTCCCCTTGTTTAGTGTAGATGCCGTACAACAACACCTTTGGAATTGTCAGGAGTAAAATTGTACGACCGACAGAATCGACTTACGAGCAAACGTCTGGAGCCTAACTCGTTCGTAAGTAGAGGAGTGGCCGTATTGTGGAGACTAA
Organism: Lethenteron reissneri; assembly: GCF_015708825.2. Lineage (NCBI taxonomy): Eukaryota > Metazoa > Chordata > Hyperoartia > Petromyzontiformes > Petromyzontidae > Lethenteron > Lethenteron reissneri. The sequence goes on from NC_083779.1 coordinate 8,063,152, forward strand.
ACTTTAATCTGCGATGCAATAATAGTCCAACACGAGGGCTTTCACGACCAATATCACCCATGATAGAGGTTTTTTTGGGGTTAGATCGCGTACATATGTAAATCCCGCCACCACCCGACACAGCCAACTAGTAACGGTTGTCCACGTAAGGGGCCGTCCATAAATGACGTCACGCACCTAGGGGGGGGGGGTCAGACATTTGTGACGATGTGTGACGAGGGGGGGGGGGGGGTTGAGAAATGTGACGTCACATCAAAATGCGCAATTTTAAATAAATATAGAGAATACGTTCTACTTCATTAAATAGACTTTTTTTATATAAATGTTTTCTCCTACAACATCAGAGTGCAGCGCCACATTAAATACGCACTACAATGACAATAGTTTAAAGCGATTTGAAGCATGTTTTATTTTTTTTTGGAGGGGGGCAGAGCCTTGTGACGTAATATTTGAGGGGGGTCTGACTTTTTGTGACGCCTTGTGACGAGGGGGGGGGGTCAAAAATCGTCCAAAATCGCGTGACGTCATTTATGGACGGCCCCTAAACAGAACGTGCCAATTCGCCACGAGTACAGCACACCGGTGCGTTAGAGAGCCAAGCCAGTAATTACAACTAGCTTCATCAGGCGACAGCCAAATTTGTGATGTCCACCTGTTTCGTTCCTTATATAGAGGCGTAGATGTGGCGGCCACGCTTCTGCGCTCTTGCGCAATGATGGGGGGGGGGGGGGGTATTAATGAGTCAACGTACATTACGCATGTGCATTATGCGAGCTCTCTGATCTTGTCCATCCTGTCCATTGTGTGTATTAAAATAGCCGTGCCAACGGTAATCCCTATTGAAGTATGGTGGCCTGTATAGGCAGCATTTAAACAAAGTATTATTTGATGATTCGCTGCCACGCAGCACTCAGTCGGCAGCTATCCGAACGGCAAAAATTATTTTTACTTCTTTCAATTTCTATAGATTGTCGAATTAGTCTTGGCCAGTAGTAGCTAGTTTTGCACAGAAATTCAAACATTCAAAAAATCATATTCTTGGTTCTTTTGGTAAAGTCACGTAGAAAGGAAATAATAAAATAAATAAAAATTGAAATAGAAAAAATGACATTATTATTTCCCTTCTACGTGACTTTACCGAAAGAACCAAGAATATGAATCCCTGCAGTCACGAAAGCTTTAAATCAAAATGATCAAAATCAATTGAGTGTCCTTGTTGGCACGCGTGTTCTGCTACTTGACAGTTGCATTTGGGAGTATTTAATATTTCTCTGATGTTATTTACGTCCTGTTTGCCCAACATAGCATTTGCCACAAGTGCAGTTAATTTTGTACACACATTCTGTTGATAGCTACGCTAATACATCTTTTGTAGCAGATATAAATTTCTGTATTTTATGCACCGTGCCAAATCTTACTCGGATGTTTTGTTTTTCCAAACATATGGCTTATTTATCAGTTATTCCCGCAATGCACACGGTATCGTGATCGTTTTAAATACTTGGGCAATTTCAATGCTCGTGTTATTTGATTTGGTTTTGGCATTCAATGCCCTGTTGATTTGTGCATCATTGTAACCGTTCATTTGCAGCGCTTCTTCAACATGTCCCAAACTAGTCCGTAAGAGGGCGCTACCACACTCACCACACTCACAACATGGCAACAACAAAGACCTCATTAACCCGATTGCCATTCGCGACGAATTCTTGACGACTATTTTTTTTAAAGATTGTGCCACATTCTGTGTCAACTCCACTCGTTTTTAGTACTCCCTTTGGCTGCTTACAAATCTCCACGTGATGGATCAGCCCACTTCGTTATCATTCGAAGAGTTATACAGCTCAGTGTGGGGGGGGGGGGGTGTGGTTAGCTGGTAAAATAAAAATTAGTGAGTTAGGGGCCGTCCATAAATGACGTCACGCACCTAGGGGGGGGGGGGGGTCAGACATTTGTGACGATGTGTGACGAGGGGGGGGGGGGGGGAGAAATGTGACGTCACATCAAAATGCGCAACTTTTAATAAATATAGACAACACGTTCTACTTAATAAAATCGACTTTTTTTTATAAATGTTTTCTCCTAGAACATCAGAGTGCAGCGTCACATTAAATACGCACTACAATGACAATAGTCTAAAGCGATTTGAAGCATGTTTTATTTTCAAAATGGAAATATGGTTGGGGGGGGGCAGAGCTTTGTGACGTCATATTTGAGGGGGGATCTGACTTATTGTGACGCTGTGTGACGAGGGGGGGGGGGGGGTCAAAAATCGTCCAAAATCGCGTGAGGTCATTTATGGACGGCCCCTTAGTATAATTGTGCCACATTTACAATCAACACCACGCGTCTCGAGATCAGGGGCCGTCCATAAATGACGTCACGCGATTTTGGACGATTTTTAACCCACCCCCCCCCAAGTCACACGGCGTCACAAAAAGTTGTAGGAGAAAACATGTATTAAAAAGTCGATTTAATTAAGTAGAACGTGTTGTCTATATTAATTTAAAGTTGCGCATTTTCATGTGTGACGTCACATTTCTCAACCCCCCCCTCGCCACACATCGTCACAAATGTCTGACCCCGCCCCCCTCCCCTAGGTGCGTGACGTCATTTATGGACGACCCCTCAGCTGTCGGCTGCATACAAATCTCCACGTGGTGGGTCAGCCCACTTCGTTATCATTTACAATAGTCAGGTCGCTCTTGAACAATTTAAAAATTACAGCTATACAGCTCAGTGGTGGGGGGGGGGGAAGGCCTTATCTGCTAAAAATAAAAAATAACAGTGAGTTAGTAGAATTGGCTAGAAGTCTGCGAAACCCAGAAAACCCAAATCCGATGCGAGCTTCTTTTGGGTTCAATCCTGCGAAAGCAGAGGGCGCGCGCGAGAGAGAGAGAACCGCGTGACGTCACACTTCCGTCACGTGACGCGGGGGAGGGGAGGGCAGCCCCCCCCGCGGAATCCCCGCCCCGCCCCCCTCCCCACTTTCTCATGAGCACCATCACGGCCACTCGCCACCACCATCACCTCATCATCATCAGCATCCTCATCAGCATCAGCATCATCAGCGCGGCCAATTAAGGAGTGGAGCCAATTAACTCGCTCGCCACGGGCGATCGCAGGAACCCCCCGGGGGGTGCGGGGGGGGGGCACGTGACGATGTCTGTGGCGGGGCTCAGGAAGCAGTTCCACAAAGCGAGTCAGGTAACGGGGCCAGCCAACACCACCACCACAACTACAACAACCACTATCACCACCACCAACATAACCACCAGCACCAGCACAACTACCACCACCACTACCACCAGCACCAGCACAACTACTACCACAACCAGCACAACTACAACCAACAACAACTACCACCACAACTACCACCACCACCACAACTACCACCACAACTACTACCACTACCACCACAACCACAACCAACAACAACTACCACCACAACTACCACCACCACAACTACCACCACCAGCACAACCACTACCACCACAACTACTACCACCACCACCACAACTACTACCACCACCAACCACTACCACCACCAACCACTACCAACAACCACCAACCACTACCACCACTACCACCACCACAACCACCACAACTACCACCACCACAACTACTACCACTACCACAACCAACAACCACCACTACCACCACCAACAACTACCAACAACCACAACTAGCACCACCACCAACCACTACCACCACCACAACTACCACCACTACCACAACCAACAACCACCACAACCACTATAACCACAATTACCACCACCCACCAACAACCACCACCAACAACTACCAACCACCACAACCACCAATCACTACCACCACCAACCACCACCAACAGCCACAGCCACTACTACAACCACCATCAACAACCACTTCCACCACCACCAACCACCACCAACAACCACCACAACCACCACCAACAACCACTTCCAACACCACCAACCACCACCAACAACCACCACAACCACCACCAACAACCACTACCACCATCAACAACCACCACCACAACCGCAACCACTACCACCACAACCACCACCACAACTACCACCACCACCACAACCACCACCAACCACCACCACTACCACAACCACCACAACTACCACCACCATCAACAACAACCACCACCACTACCAACCACTACCACAACCACCACAACTACCACCACCATCAACAACAACCACCACCACCCTACTCCTCCTCCCTCCGTCCATACTTCACCACCGCCGCGCGCGACGCCGCTAATCGACGACGCGACTCGCCGCTGTCATGTCACGCACGAACCGCGACGTTTGTTGACAACAACACCAACAACAACAACACCAACAACAACAACACCACCACCACCACAGCGTGCATCGCCTCGTGACGGTGGTGGTGATGGTGGTGATGTTGGTGGGGGTGGTGACGATGGTGCTGATGGTGATGATGGTGATGATTTTGGTGATGATGTTGGTGATGATGGTGATGATGCTGATGATGCTGATGGTGCTTATGATGATGGTGCTGATGGTGATGATGATGGTGCTGCTGATGATGGTGCTGATGGTGATGATGATGGTGCTGATGATGTTGGTTTGTGGAGGAGGCCGCGTGCCGACGTGGCGTCCGGGATCGTGGGCTCGGCCCTTGCTGATGACTGACGATCATTAACCGTGCTGCTGATGATGCTGGTGCTGCTGATGATGCTGGTGCTGCTGATGATGCTGGTGCTGATGATGATGGTGCTGATGATGCTGGTGCTGTTGATGATGCTGGTGCTGCTGATGATGCTGGTGCTGATGATGCTGGTGCTGATGATGATGGTGCTGATGATGATGATGGTGCTGATGATGATGGTGCTGATGATGATGTTGCTGGTGCTGATGATGATGGTGCTGATGATGATGATGGTGCTGATGATGATGGTGCTGATGATGATGCTGGTGCTGATGATGATGATGGAGCTGATGATGCTGGTGCTGATGATGATGGTGCTGATGATGATGATGGTGCTGATGATGGTGCTGATGATGATGCTGGTGCTGATGATGATGGTGCTGATGATGATGATGGTGCTGATGATGATGATGGAGCTGATAATGACAATGCTGCCAGCTGCTGCTGCTGATGGTGCTGCTGATGATAGTGCTGCTGCTGATGCTGGTGCTGATGATGGTGCTGATGATGATATTGGTCTGTGGGGCTCTCGTGTGACGTGGCGCCATGGAACAGAAACTGAGCTCAGCGCTTCAGAAAAGTTGATGGTGATGATTAGCCTCGCTGATGGTGATTACGATGGTTCTGCCGATGATGATGCTTCTGCTGATGCTGCTGCTGATGATGATAATGACGTTGACGATGCTGCGTAAATGATTGCATTGGGTTCAATTCTGTTGGTGCTGTAATTATAACGGGACCGTGAGCTGGGCGCGACAGCTGATGATGCTGCTGCTGATGATGATGCTGCTGCTGGTGCTTCTGCTGATGCTGCTGCTGCGATAAGGGGACGCACCGAGTTGGCGCGACAGCTGCTGCTGCTGATGCTGCTGCTGCTGATAATGATGATGATGCTGCTGATGATGCTGCTGATGATGATGCTGCTATGATTATAAGGGGACCCGCAGACCGGGTGCGACAGCTGATGATGATGATGATGTTGCTGCTGATGATGATGCTGCTGATGATGCTGCTGCTGATGCTGCTGATGATGCTGATGCTTCTGCTGCTGCTGATGATGCTGCTGATGCTTCTGCTGCTTTGATTAGGGGACCTGCAGACCGGGCGCGACAGCTGATGACGATGCTGCTGCTGATGATGCTGCTCATTCTGTTGCTGATGATGATGCTGCTGCTGCTGATGATGATGATAATGCCGTGATTGTAAGGCGACCCCGACAGCTGATGATGATGATACTCCTGATGCCGATGCTGCTGCTGCTGATGATGATGATGCCGTGATTGTAAGGCGACTCCGACAGCCGATGATGATACTCCTGATGCTGATGCTGCTGCTGATGATGATAATGCCGTGATTGTAAGGCGACTCCGACAGCCGATGATGATACTCCTGATGCTGATGCTGCTGCTGATGATGATAATGCCGTGATTGTAAGGCGACCCCGACAGCTGATGATGATGATACTCCTGATGCTAATGCTGCTGCTGATGATGATAATGCCGTGATTGTAAGGCGACTCCGACAGCTGATGATGATGATACTCCTGATGCTGATGCTGCTGCTGATGATGATAATGCCGTGATTGTAAGGCGACCCCGACAGCTGCCTGTCGCTGCCCCGCCGCGGAATGAGTCGGGGAGGGGGTCTGTGGGGAGCAGTTGTGGAGTGGGAGACGGCTCCCCGTGCCTCCTCTCCAGAGGTCGCAACCGGGTACCCGATACCCGGACTCTACCCGACACCCGGCTACCCGTACCCGGCCGGGTACGGGTACGGGTAGCCGTTTGCGACCCTGGTGCGGCCGGGTACGGGTAGGCCGTGAGTCACTGGTGAGTCACCGTTTGTCACTCATTTCGGGTAGGGTACGGGTAGGGAACGGGTACCCGGCCGGGTACGGGTACCCATTTGTGACCCTGGTGCGGCCGGGTACGGGTAGGCCGTGAGTCACTGGTGAGTCACCGTTTGTCACTCATTTCGGGTAGGGTACGGGTAGGGAACGGGTACCCGGCCGGGTACGGGTACACATTTGTGACCCTGGTGCGGCCGGGTACGGGTAGGCCGTGAGTCACTGGTGAGTCACCGTTTGTCACTCATTTCGGGTAGGGTACGGGTAGGGAACGGGTACCCGGCCGGGTACGGGTACCCATTTGTGACCCTGGTGCGGCCGGGTACGGGTAAGGAATCACAAACCCGTTTGCGACCTCTGCTCCTCTCCCATGCCTTGCTGCTCCCCTCACTCACTCAGGGTGTTGTTGTTGTTAAAGTTGTTGTTGTTATAGTTGTTGATGTTGTTACTCTTAGGTTTTTTCGGTAAAGTCACGTAGGTAAAAAATAATAGAAAAATAATAAATCACGACGTTTCGGAAGCAACACAAGCTTCCGTCTTCAGGTGGAACCGTCACAGCACAATTGCTGTATCAAGTGTATCTATTAATTTTTCTATTTTTTTAAATTATTTTGTAATATTATTTTTTTTTACCTACGTGACTTTATCGAAAAAACATAAGAGTATGAATTGTTGCAGTCACGAAAGCTTCAAATCTAGAATAGTTGTTGTTATAGTTGTTAAAGTTGTTGTTATAGTTGTTGATGTTGATTGTGGGGAGCGACTCGAGTTCGATTCCCACTCACGGCCACCAACACCAGTGACGATTGTCTGACCCGGTCATGGGCCTCACCTAGGTCAACTCAGCCTCAAATGAGTACCCGGTGCGGTGTGTAAACATCGCCACTGGGGAGACAAAGGCGGCCGGGCGTGGTACTGATCACCCAGCCCCTCGTGTGCCGTGCCGGCCTTGATCGGTGCTCGCTAGTAGAGCTTGCCCCAACAGTCTGTCCGGGCTGTACGGGGGATCTTTGTCTTTACTTTGTTGTTGTTGTTGTTGATACTAGTGGTGTCTGTCGGTGCTGTTGTTGGTTGTGGTGTGGGTCTTGGAGTTGGTGGTGCGGCACTGTTGGTGGGTTTCCCTGTTGGTGTTGTTGTGGTAGTGCTGTTGGTTGGAGACGTTACTATAATACTGGTAGGAACCCACTGGTTACACCAGCCCACAGGGGATTATTGTGTCCGTCCGTCGTGCAGGGAGGGGATGGGTGGGGGGGCTGGGTGGGGAGGGTAGGGAGGAGTGGGGAGGGGAGGGTGGAGGAGGGGCTGGGTGGGGAGGGTGGGGAGTGGCTGGGTGGGGGGTGGGAGTGGTGGGGCTGGGTGGGGAGGGGCCGGTCACCCCGTAGTGCCCTTATAAAACTCAACGTTTAACCTACTCACGCCGGCTTGTGCCCGCCCTCACAGTCGGGCATATTTGTGGAATACACCACGCCGCCGTTGACCCTGGCCATTGACCGAGCAACCCAACGTTCCTACCAGCTCCCTCCGCAGGAATGTGTTTTAGCCTCTTAATTTAACCAGGAAAGCCTCACTTGAGTCTCCTCTAGCATGTACCTTGACGCAGCCTCAAATAGGAACCTGGACACAGGCCCTAACACACCCACTAACCCTGCCCCCTAACACAGACCCTAACACAAATTCTAACCCCTAACACAGACCGTAACCCAAACACAGACCGTAACCCCTAACACAATCCCTAACCCCCAACACACATCCTGATGCCAAACACAAACCGTAACCTTAACCACACTCACAGACCTTAACCTTAACCCATATCACAGACCCTAACCCCTAACGCACACAATAACCCAAAACACAAACCCTAACTCTGAACACAGACACTAACCTCAAACACTGACCCTCTCCACCCAGCCCCACCCCTCCCATTTTTGGATGCACGACGGACGGACGGCCACAATAATCCCCTGTGGGCTGGTGTAACCAGGTGGTTCCTACCAGTATCAGCTCATCTGTCGGCCAACGCGCGCTCTCTCAAGGCCACGTTTTAATGAACCAACTTTGCTGGTTTTGTTTACTCGTTAAGCTCGTGGCAGGAGTCGTCACCCCGCTGTGACCGCGCGAGACGGGGGTGGTTCGGTGGTTAATCGCCGGAAGGGCGATTGTGGGCGGCTCGGATGGTTCACAGCGGCCGTGCTAAGCACTGCTGACATTCCGGGTTCAAATCGACGTTTCAGCCACCCCCCCCCCCCCACAACCGCGATGAAACCGGGTTGTCGCGTGCAACGAGTTGATGTTGTGAGCCCAGGCACCCAATGGCTCGCATCGAGACCCATAGACTCGCATAGCGATCAGAGACTCATAGACTCACATAGACCCAAACAGAGTCACATACAGACCCATAGACTCGCATAGAGACTCATAGACTCACATATAGACCCATATACTCGCACAGAGACCCATATACTCGCATAGAGACCCGTATACTCGCATAGAGACCTATGGACTCACATAGAGACCAATAGCTTAACATAGAGATCCATATACTCACATATATACCCATAGACTCACATGGAGACCCTTAAACTCGCATAGAGACCTACGAACTCACATAGAGACCAACAGCTTAACATAGAGACTCATAGACTCACATATATACCCATAGACTCACATAGAGACCCATAGACTCACATATATTCTCATAGACTCACATGGAGACCCTTAGACTCGCATAGAGATCTATGAACTCACATAGAGACCAACAGCTTAACATAGAGACTCATAGACTCACATATATACCCATAGACTCACATATATACCCATAGACTCACATATATACCCATAGACTCACATGGAGACCCTAAGACTCGCATAGAGATCTATGAACTCACATAGAGACCAACAGCTTAACATAGAGACCCATAGACTCACATATATACCCATAGACTCACATAGAGGCCCATAGACTCATATATATACCATAGACTCCAAATAGACCCATAGATTAGCACAGAGACCTATATACTTGCATACAGATTCATAGACTGATAGAGTGAGTTGTGAGTAATCGGGTTACATGAGTTTAATGAGAAAAAAAATTGCACCACACGAAGTTCGTTTTTTTCTTGGTTCGGGTAAAATTTGCATTCTTTACGAAATGTTAATAAGTCAGGTGACTGGCATGCGACCAATCATTTCTTTAATCGAGCTGACGAAGTCTCGCTACGCCTGCCACGTGGCGGACCATCCCCTCCCCTACGCCAGATGATGCTGGTGATGCTGCAGCCGCCGATGCTGCAGTGTTTTATAAGCACAGTTAACGACTCAACACGCTCGCCGGTAACACTGCGCGCGCGGACTTTAAATCATGCATATATCCTAGGCGACGTTTCGGGCAATGGCCCTGCTTCACGTGTGTGCTATGAGGGGTGGGGTGGAGTGGGGGGCAGGCATCATGGCCGGGCAAGCGTCCGAGGCATGTAGCAACGACTCCGGAATGGTCACCCAGACGCAGCTGTAGCGGAGCTGTAGGGGAGCTTGGGGAGTCGTTTGTCTGTGATGCCGTCTTCCAGAGGCCGTTCTCGAACACGCCGTGGTGCACTGCTTTCTGCGAGTGTTACACACGGGGCGAGGGGGGGGGTTGGGGGATTGGGGGGTGGGGGTGATCACTGGGCTGGGGGATTGGGGGGTGGGGGTCACTGGACTGGTACCCTGTAAAGACATCAACAACAACATCAACAACAGGCTTTTTCCCTTTCTGGCAACAACACAAGGATGTCCCAACACTAAGTAGGCACCTATTGCAAAGCATCGCGTCTGCATAATCCACACGTACTCGTGGCAACATATACAAACAAACGTGCTCCGATTATAATATAATGTCGGCATTGTCTTTGAAACTGATTGGCCCGCACCAGAGACGGCTGCCTTCTTCACGGCTTCGTCTCACCACCGGTGGTCGACCAGAGAATCAGAAAGGCGATGCGATTGTCCGAGCATCAACAGCTCTGGCTTTGAGCGGCTATAGCTGCTGACCAGAGGTCGCAAACGGGGTTTGATTCCTTACCCGTACCCGGCCGCACCAGGGTCGCAAATGGGAACCCGTACCCGGCCGGGTACGGGTTCCCGTTCCCTACCCGTACCCTACCCGAAATGAGTGACAAACGGTTACTCACCAGTGACTCACGGCCTACCCGTACCTGTACCCGGCCGCACCAGGGTCGCAAACGGCTACCCGTACCCGGCTGGGTACGGGTAGCCGGGTATCGGGTAGGGTACGGGTATCGGGTACCTGGTTGCGACCTCTGCTGCTGACCCAAACCCGAGCCCAATCCTAACCTTCATCTCGACCTGACCCGGGCACTCACCGTACCCCTAACCCCAATCCTAACCTTCATCTCGACCTGACCCCGGCACTCACCGTACCCCTAACCCCAATCCTAACCTTCATCTCGACCTGACCCCGGCACTCACCGTACCTCTAACCCCAATCCTAACCTTCATCTCGACCTGACCCCGGCACTCACCGTACCTCTAACCCCAAGCCTAACCTTCATCTCGACCTGACCCCGGCACTCACCGTACCTCTAACCCCAAGCCTAACCTTCATCTCGACCTGACCCGGGCACTCACCGTACCCCTAACCCCAATCCTAACCCCGACGCTTAGCCCGCTTCCCACTGGCAACCCCCTCTTGTTTCCATTGCACCCCTGCCGCCCTAACCCCCGTGACCCGTGACCTTTGCCCATCGGCCGTGCCCCCTCTTGCCCCCCCCCTCTGTCCCCAGCTGCGATTGGTGGCAGCAGAGGGGGGAGGGGGGGTGGTGTTTCCCTCTCGAGATGCAATTTTTTTTCCTTTTTTTTGTTCATTTTTTTTGTTCGTGGCCAGCGCCAGGTTCCTGCCGTTTTCTATCCGGTCAGCGCAACCTTCTGCTGCGCTTGCACAAGGAGGCCACGTTAGGGGGGGGGGGTTGGTGGGGAGGGAGGGGGGGGACCATCGCCTCCCCCGCTCCCACCACCGCCACCACAACCCACCCATACCCCCGTCGTCAAACCACAGGATTTTGCAGGAAGTCTCAAACAATAAACGCCCTCCCTGCTGATGCTGCTGCTGCTCGCGTTGGCGTCATCGTGACCCCGACCCAGACGATGTCTTAGATTCGCTCGCTCTTAGCTCGGTTTGTTGATCATCTCCCCCCCTACCACCCCCCCCCCCCCCGCTTTCATCGAGAGCGCCATTGTTCGGGGAGCTCCGGGTCACTGCTGGCCGCGTGACTCCACAGCGGCCCCCTCTCCACACGCGGGGAATGACCCCGCGTGTGGAATGACCCCGCTGTGGAATGACCCCGCGTGTGGAATGACCCCGCGTGTGGAATGACCCCGCGTGTGGAATGACCCCGCGTGGGGAGAGGGGTCCGCTGTGGAATGACCCCGCGCGGCACGAGACGCACGCGCTCGCTTACTCGCTCGGGCTCTCAATTCACACACTCACTTAGACACTCACTTAGACACTCACTCACTCAGACACTCACTTAGACACTCAGACACTCACTCACTCAGACACTCACTTAGACACTCACTCAGACACTCACTCACTAGGGCACTCACTTGCTCGACCACACACTCACTCACTCAGACACACACTCAGACACTCACTCACTTAGACACTCACTCACTCAGACACTCACTCACTAGGTCTGTCAATTGCTCGGACACACACTCACTCAGACACTCACTCACTCAGACACTCACTCACTTAGAAACTCACTTATTCAGACACTCACTCACTAGGGCTCTCACTTGCTCGGACACACACTCACTCAGACACTCACTCAGACACTCACTCACTCAGACACTCACTAGGGCTCTCAATTGCTCGGACACACACTCACTCAGACACTCACTCACTCACTCAGACACTCACTCACTCAGACACTCACTCAGACACTCACTCACTAGGGCACTCACTTGCTTGGACACACACTCACTGAGACACTCACTCAAATACTCAGACACTCACTCACTCAGACACTCACTCAGACACACACTCAGACACACTCAGACACTCACTCACTCAGACACTCACTCAGACACTCACTCACTCAGACACTCACATACTCAGACACACACTCACTCAGACACTCACTCACTCAGACACTCACTCAGACACTCAGACACTCACTCACACACTCAGACACTCACTCAGACACTCACTCAGACACTCACTCACTCAGACACTCACTCACTCATTCACTCACTCAGACACTCACTCACTCAGACACACACTCAGACACACACTCAGACACACACTCACTCAGACACACACTCATGCGACTTGTGTGGGTGGGGGGGGCCCTCTCGGCCTCTCTCTCTACCGTTCGTTGTCCTCGTCTCTGCCGGCGCTGTGGCCGTCGTTTCCCCGGGAAACGGGGGTGGGGGAGGCGGCAATGAATCGATGCCAGATGGGGATGGTCTTGGCTCGCGGGAGTGTGCGCGCATCTGTTACACACGTGTGTGTGTGGTGTGCGTGAAGACACACGTGTGCGCGCGCGTGCACACCGCGTGTGTGGTGCGCGTGCACGCGCACGAGTCTCGTCTCGACTCGCCAGGGGCAAGACTCTGCCAGAGCCCGGGCCAATCCTCTTATGTGGTTTGCGTTGTGGCCATTGTCATCGTCACCGTGAATTATCATCGCCATCGTCGTAATTTTGAATGATCGTAATTTTAATAATTGCAATTTGAATCATCGTAATTTTTATCATCGCAATTTTAATCATCGTAATTTTAATCATCGCAATTTGAATGATCGTAATTTGAATAATCGTAATTTTAATCATCGCAATTTTAATCATCGAAATTTTAATCGTAATTTTAATCATCGTAATTTTAATCATCGCAATTTTAATCATCGCCTAAATTGAATAATCGTAATTTTAATCATCGCAATATGAATAATCGTAATTTTTATCGTAATTTTAATAATCGCAATTTTAATCATCGCCTAAATTGAATAATCGTAATTTTAATCATCGCAATATGAATAATCGTAATTTTAATCATCACAATACGCGCGGCTCCATTTGCGGTGACGGTGCAAACGTTCGCGCCGACGGGGCCTGACGATTCGGTGGTGGTGGTGGCGCGAGTGGTGGCTCTGGCGGTGGTGGTGGTAACAGTGGTGGCAGAGGCGGTGGTGATTCGTCATGGGGTGGGATGACACGGTGGGATAACGCACGCATCACCAAACCTACCGAACAGCATAGGTGCTCGCAAACAGCACTTGCCCCAACAGTCTGTTGAAGGCTATACGGGGGACCTTTGTCTTTGTGTGAGTAGTAGTGCACTGCGCCACGAACCCGGCGATCAAAGTTTCTCACAATGCTTCAAATCGCTTTAAACTATTGTCATTGTAGTGCGTATTTAATGTGGCGCTGCACTCTGTTGTAGGAGAAAACATTTATTAAAAAGTCTATTTAATTAAGTAGAACGTGTTGTCGATATTTATTTAAAGTTGCGCATTTTGATGTGACGTCACATTTCTCACCCCCCCCCCCCTCGTCACTAATGTCTGACCCCCCTCCCCAGGTGTGTGACGTCATTTATGGACGGCCCCTTAAGCCTTGAACGTGCATTTCCTATACTCGCTTAACGACCAAAATCGCTGAACGACAAGGTTTCGTGGAATCAATTACCGTCGTTAGGGGCCGTCCATAAATGACGTCACGCACCTAGGGGGGTGGTTGAGAAATGTGACGTCACATCAAAATGCGCAACTTTAAATAAATATAGACAACACGTTCTACTTAATTAAATAGACGTTTTAATAAATGTTTTCTCCTACAACATCAGAGTGCAGCGCCACATTAAATACGCACTACAATGACAATAGTTTAAAGCGATTTGAAGCATGTTAAATTTTTTTTTGGGGGGGGGGGGGGCAGAGCTTTGTGACGTCATATTTGAGGGGGGGGGGGGTCTGACTTTTTGTGACGAAGGGGGAGAGGGGAGGGAGTCAAAAATCGTCCAAAATCGCGTGACGTCATTTATGGACGGTCCCTTAAGCAGAGAGAGTTCAGACTGCGATGGGTTGCTGCTCGACAATCTGTTCAATCTGTTTGTATTATTTCCATTCTACGTGACTTTACCGAAAGAACCAAGATGAATGTGTTCAAGGCTACGCGGTGGCGGGGGGGGGGGGGGGTCCTCTCTCTCTCTCTGTGCGCTGCAGTTTGTGAGCGAGAAGATGGGAGGAGCGGAGGGCACGAAACTGGACGAGGAGTTCACCCAGATGGAGAAGGTACCTTGCCGTGAGTCGCTGCTGTCCACCCCCCCCCCCCCACGCGTTTCGTCCACCTCCAAGCCGTCCACCTCCAAGCCGTCCACCCCCCACTCGTGCCATCCACCACCCCCACTCGTGCCGTCCAGCGGCGGTTGTGCCGATGGTGGTGTCGGTGGTGGTGGCCAGTAGGAGGCACAGGTGGTACATCTGCCAGTCATCTCGGTCAGTCAATCCATGGCACCTGCTGGGTCGGTCCCGTGACCTCCTCCTGCCGGCGGGCGTTTGACACTTCACGTGGCCTTCAAGTGCACATTGCCTGGCGCAAGCGCCGTGGTGACGTCACCGCCACTTAGTACCGAATGGCGGTTGTTGTTGTTGGTGGTGGCCGGGTGATGGTTCTATGTACGTATGTTGGACTTCTTTTGCACCGTACGTAGCCCACTGCTAATTTGAGGTGCGGGGGAACGACAACAAACTAAACACAAAAAGTTAAAAGGAAATTAGTTTGCAATGTAGTATTGTGGTGTAATGTGGTAGTGAATAGTGTATAGTATAGTGTATACAGAAGTGTGCGTTGTGTAGTGTATAGTGTATTATATAGACGTGTATTATATAGTAGTGTATAGTGTATTATATAGTAGTGTATAGTGTATTATATAGTAGTGTATAGTAGTGTATAGTGCATTATATAGTAGTGTATAGTGCATTATATACTAGTGTGTAGTGTATTATATAGTAGTGTGTAGTGTATTATATAGTAGTGTATAGTGTATTATATAATAGTGTATAGTGCATTATATAGTAGTGTATAGTGCATTATATACTAATGTGTAGTGTATTATATAGTAGTGTGTAGTGTATTATATAGTAGTGTATAGTGTATTATATAGTAGTGTATAGTGTATTATATAGTAGTGTATAGTGTATTATATAGTAGTGTATAGTGCAGTATGTATGTCGAACTTATTTTGCACCGTACGTAGCCAACCGCACTAATCGTAGAAGTGTGGGGGCAGGACAACAACTAAACACAAAAAGCAGATCAAAAGAAATTAGTTTTCAAAAACTATTTTTTTTTTATCGCCTCTGTTGGTCCCAGTCGCGGTTAAAGGGGCGGTTCGTGAAACCAGCCTGAAGCACTGCCCAAGGGGCATACATCCATCGTGGAGATGGAGCAGTGAAATCCCCTCCTGTGGCGGCCGCTAAGTGTATCGACTGGAGCGTCGCAGCACTTTGAGAGGTCTTTTCTCCAGCAGTGGGTTGACAACATCGATTTAAAGTTAAAGTAAAGTTTCAAGTCGCACCGCTGGAAACTAGTTTTTTTATTGGAGGGGCAGTGCTCGTGTCCATTCGTCAAGGAAATTCCACATTCCTATGGCAGTGGATAGATAGCAACCTCGATCCGTGGAGACTACATGAAACTAGACTATTTAAACAAATTTTCTTAACCAGGTAAGGTCCACTGATCTGTATAGCTCTGTTTCAGAAGCAACTTCGCTATCACAAATGATAGCTCAACAAAGTGACTCATCACGTGGAAAATGTATAGCTGCCGAATACTATAAACGAACATCGATTCTAAATGTGGGGGGGGGGGAAACCGGAGAAAATTCCCCGTGACCACGGGGGGAGAGAGACACCGCAAACTCCAAATATACAGCAGCAGGCGTCAGGGTCAGGATCAAACCCACGCGCTCCTGTATACCAGGCGAGGTAGTTAACATCTCGTATCCACCGCGGTGCCTCGAATGGTTGTGGCGGAGCGATGGTTTGGCATGAGACCTCGCGTCACGGATGTCGCGGTTTTGCGTGCGTGGGATTCCAGCAAGTGGATGTGCGCAACAAGGCGGTGGTGGAGCTCATCGCCAGGACGCAGGAGTACCTGCAGCCCAACCCAGGTGAGCGCGGCGAGCGGTTAGCGTGGCGAGCGTGGTGAGCGTGGTGAGTGGCGAGCATGTGGCGAATGTGGTGAGTCTGTGTCATGTGCGGGCGGCTACTGGTGCGTGCGCGTGTGTGTGCGTTGAACGCCAATGTGTGGTTTTGTGTGCGTATGTGGTTGTGTGCTGTGTGTGTGGGTGCGGCGAGCGTGGTGATTTTGTGCAATGCATGGGCGGCTGTTGGTGCGTGTGTTCGTTTGTTTCGTTTCTCGGTCTGCTTGTCCTGGTGAGGGTCGTGGTGGCAGCATGTTGAGTAGGACGGTCCACACCTCCCTTTCCCTCTTCCTGGGGATTCCCAGGCGTTTCCAGGCCAGCCCAGCGACGTAGTCCCGCCAGCGTGCCCTGGGCCGGCCCCGGAGTCTTTGCCCAGTGGGAAGTGCTGCCCGGTAGAGTTCCAGTGGGAGTCTTTCGGGGGGCATCCTTACCAGGTGTCCAAACCACCTCAACTGGCTCCTCTCAATCCGGAGGAGCAGCGGCTCCCGGATTACTGAGCTCCTCGCCCGATTACAGAGAGTGGTGAGCCCAGCAACCCTGCAGGGAATCCTCATTTGGGCCCCTTGTACCCGCGATCTCATCCTTTCGGTCGTTACCCAAAGCTCATGACCACAGGTGAGGGTGGGAATGTAGATCGACCTGCAAACTGAGAGCTTGTTCGAGAACTCAGCTCCAAGTCACTACCAGAGAACGGCAAAGCGCCTGCAACACTGCGGAGGTCGCACCGATCTGCCGGCCGATTTCCCGCTCCCACGTACCATCACTCGCGAAAGAGACCCCAAAGACCTTAAACTCCTCCACTAAGGGCAGCTGTTCTGCCCTCACCTGGAGAAAAAAATTCCCCATCCCCCGGGAGTGAACCATGACCTCAGATTTGGAGGTGCTCATCTTCATCGCAGCCTCTTCGTACTCGGCATCAAACCGTTAAAGTGCATGCTGGAGATCACAGACTGACGAGGCAAAGAGGACAACGCCAACCCTTACTGAAAACATCCTGGGACACGTCCCGCCGACGCCTCCTAAAACTTTTCGATTTAAAGCTTTCGTGACTGCAGGGATTCATCTTCTTGGTTCTTTCGGTAAAGTCACGTAGAATGGAAATAAAAAAATAATAAAAATAAAACATAATAAAATACAATTCTCACGACGTTTCGGCCACAACGCAAGCAGCCGTCCTCAGGTGAAGAACAGGTCTGTCGGAAAGACAGCGTCTGAGAATTGTATTTTATTATGTTTTATTTTTATTATTTTATTATTTCCCTTCTATGTGACTTTACCGAAAGAACCAAGAAGATGCCTCCTAAAACGTCGGATGGTTTGCC
This sequence comes from Lethenteron reissneri, assembly GCF_015708825.2. NCBI lineage: Eukaryota > Metazoa > Chordata > Hyperoartia > Petromyzontiformes > Petromyzontidae > Lethenteron > Lethenteron reissneri. The sequence goes on from NC_083779.1 coordinate 8,081,188, forward strand.
AGAACATCTTTGAGGCTGCCCAGTAGTCCCGCTCCATGGCCTTTCCAAACTCGTCCCATGCCTCCCCGGGGCTTTAGCTTCAACGACTGCTGCAGCTGCTGCCCTCTTGGCAAGCCGGGAGGCCTTTTTTTCTGAGCATGGGTTTGGAAAGCCTCCTTTTTTCAACCTGTGACAGCTTCCCTCAACACCGGTGTTCACCAGCGGGTCCGTGAGTTGCCGCCATGACAGGCACCAGCTGCCGTTAGGCCACAGCTTTTCGTAGCTGCGTCCACAATCGAGGTCCCGAACATCGTCCACTCGGACTCAATGTCCACGACCTCCCCTGGAGTGCAGGAGAAGTTTTCCCGGAGGTGGAAGTTGAAATATTTCTGCACTGGATCTTCCGCTAGACGTTCCCAGAAAGCCCGCACGTTTCGCTTGGGCCTTCCACAGCTATCCGGTCGGTGCCCTAAGCGTCGGATGCAACTTTACCACCAGGTAGTGATCAGCTCTGCCCCTCTCTTCACCCGCGTGTCCAGAACATACAGCCTTAGGTCCGATTACACAACTATAAAGTCAATCATTGACCTTCGTCCCAAGGTGCTCTGCTACCCAGTACACCTATGAGTATATTTGTGTTCGAACATGGTGCTTGTTCTTGATTTGAAGCTTTCGTGACTGTAGGAATCCATACTCTTTGGTTCTTTCAGACCGTGCTTTCCCACCTGATGATGGACGCTTGTGTTGCGCCCGAAACGTCGTAATTTATTTTATTTTATACCTACGTGACTTTACCGAAAGAACCAAAGAGTATGGTGTTTGTTATTGACATTCCATGACTAGCGCAGAATTCCAATAACATCTCACCGTTCAGGTTCAGATCGGTGGGGGGGCATTGCTCCCAATCACGCCTCCCCAGGTATCTCCATCATTCCCCACGTGAACATTGAAGTCGCCCAGTAATACCGTGGAGTCGGTCGGCGGCACTCTGTCGAGCACTGCACCCACCGTCTCCAAGAAGGCCTGATACTCTGAACTGCTGTTTGGTGCACAAGCACAGACAACAGTCAGAGTTTTCCTTTCTGAGACCCGAAGTCTCATCGAGGTGACCCGCTCATCCACTGGGACACACTCCAACCGACCAGCACCCAGCCGGGGGGCTTGTGAGCATCCCCACACCCACCCGGGGCCTCTCACCAGGGGTTACTCCAGGATAGGGGAAGAGAGACCACCCCCGATCGAGAAATTTGGTATCCAGTGTCAATGCTGTGTGTGGAGGTGACAACGACTATATAAAGTCGAACTTAATTTGGAGCTTTCGTGACTGCAGGAATTATTCTTTGGTTCTTTCGGTAAAGTCACGTATAAAGATAAAATAATAAATTGTATGCTAGTATTTAATTTAATTTATTATTTTATCTTTATACGTGACTTTATATAAAGTCGGTACCTTTCCACCTCCTACACCATCTCTGGCTCCTTCCCCCCTCCCCCCCCCCTTCCCCCTTAGTGATGTGACATTCCACGTCCCAACAGATAGTGTCTATAGCCGTGGAGCAGGCCGTCTGAGACCATCCCTTTCCTTGCTGTCCTGGCATCGCACACCCGCCCCTCTCTCTTCGTCCTGCGGATGGTGGGGCCCACACCGACCGGGTTACGTGGGGGGGTCACCCGCCTCACCGGGCGTTTGCCGGCGGACACCACCGCCAGGCTTGGCTCCAGGGGTGTGTCGCGGTATCCCTTGTCTGGGCGAGCTTCTCTGATTTTTGGATTTTTTAACAATTCATCAGGGGCTTTTTTTTCGTACCGTTTTTTTTTTGGTCTGGAACCTCCCCGCAGACCTGTTCGCCAAGGGAGACCCTACGAGGAGTACAAGATTCCAGGCAATGTAGCTCTGTGGGTCATTGGAACGCCCGCGTGTGTGTGTGTTGTATGGCAATGTGTGGTTTTGTGTGCGTAAGTGGTTGTGTGCTGTGTGCGTGGTTCTATGGTTCTGTGTGTTTTGTGGGTTCTGTCTTTTGTGAGCTCTGTGTGTGGTTCTGTGTGTGTGGTTCTTTGTGTGTGGCTCTGTGTGTTTTGTGGGTTCTGTCTTTATGAGCTGTGTGCGTGGTTCTGTGGTTGTGTGTGTTGTGTGGGTTCTGTCTTTTGTGAGCTGTGTGTGTGGTTGTGTGTGTGGTTCTCTGTGTGTGGTTCTTTGTGCGTGGTTCTGTGTGTTTTGTGGGTTCTGTCTTTGTGAGCTGTGTGTGTGGTTCTGTGTGGAGCGGTGATGTGGCGGTTAGTGCGCTGCGCTACGAACCCGGTGGCCTGAATTCGATTCCCGCTCACGTCCTAGGCCTTCCCTAGGACGACTCCTCAGCCTCAAATGAGTATCTGGTGTGGTGTGTAAACATCGCCACTTGGAAGACAAAGACGGCCGGGGGTGGTGCTGGCCACCCACCCCCTCGTGTGCCGTGCCGGCCTTCATAGATGCTCGCTAACAGCACTTGCCCCAACAGTCTTTTAAGGCTACACGGGGGATCTTTGTCTTTGTGGTTCTGCGTGCGTGGTTTTGTGTAGGTATGTGGTTGTTAGATTTTAGTGGCGATTCAATTGGATGTGGGGGGGGGGGTTACCAGCCCCTCGCATCCGTCGAGAGCCACCAGGGGCCACCGTGGTGGCTGCAAGTCAGAGGTCGCAAACGGGTTTTGATTCCTTACCCGTACCCGTACCCGGGCCGCACCAGGGTCGCAAACGGCTACCCGTACCCGGCCGGGTATCGGGTAGGGTACGGGTATCGGGTAGGGTACGGGTATCGGGTAGGGTACGGGTATCGGGTACCCGGTTGCGACCTCTGCTGCAAGTGCCATGAGGGGGAACTGCCGATTGAAATGAGCCTCTCCCACGTGGCATTGCTCACCGCAGCACTACCGTCCGGCACCACCAAGGAGTTACTTGGTAGGCTTTGGTGGTACATGTTGTTTATGTCGTTTATTGTGCAAATTCGGTCACAGTTCCTATGATCACTGTTACATTGCTTTTATGGCTTTATTTTGGTGATTTGCAAAAGTTTTTTGGTTTGGCCAAGTTTTGTTTGTTGTAGTACGGAGTTAGACTGATGGCCTTAATCTTAGTTGTCTTGTGGTTGTTGTTGTTTGACTTGCATCCCACTGGGATTTTTGCACACAGCGTTGGTGTACGGTGCTTTTTTCTGGAATTTTTGCTGGTTTTTTTCCTGGATTATCAGTTTGCACTTAGTCACATTAAGATGTTATCTTGTTCATGTTTTAGTTTTTTGTTTGTTGCGGTTGCACCCGATTCAAGAGCCAAATGGCTCACAGGGCTATTCCTAATAAATGAATTTGAACTTGAACAGTAGGGGGGCACAGGTGGTGCATCGGCCAGTCATCTCAGTCAGTCGATCCACGGCACCCGGGTCTGTCGCTTGACCTCCAGCCAGCGGGCGTTTGTTACTTCACGTGGCCTAAGTGCACATAGCCTGGCACAAGCGCCGTGGCGACGTCACCTTCACTGAGTGGCGAATGGCGGTTGTTGTTGTTGTTGTATGCGGTTGTGTGCTGCTGTGTGTGGTTCTGTGCGGGCAAGCGGTTACCTGCTGCTGCTGCTGCTGCTGCTGTTTGTGCCCTGCTGACGCCCCGATGCCCCCCGTGCCCCCCTTCCCCCCCAGCATCTCGAGCCAAGCTGGGGATGCTCAACACGATGTCCAAGATCCGCGGGCAGGTGAAGACGACCGGCTACCCCCAGCCCGAGGGCGTGCTGGGAGATGCGATGCTGCGCTTCGGGCACGAGATGGGCGACGAGTCACAATTCGGTCGGTAGCCTCACCCCCGCGCGCCTTCTCGCTCGCCACCGCTCACCGCTCGCCGCTCACCGCTCACCGCTCACCTCTCGCCGCTCAACTCTCAACACTCAACTCTCACCGCCCGTCCCTCGCCTCTCACCACTTACCTCACACCGCTCAACTCTCACCACTCACCTCTCACCGCTCAACTCTCGCTCACCTCTCGCCGCTCACCGCCCGTCGCTCGCCTCTCACCACTCACCACTCGCCTCTTACCGCCCACCGCTCAACTCTCACCACTCACCTCACACCGCTCAACTCTCACCGCCCACCTCTCCCTCTCGCCGCTCACCGCTCAACCCTCACCTCTCACCTCACACCGCTCACTGCTCACCGCTCAACTTTCACCTCACACCGCTCACCTCTCACCACTCACCTCTCACTGCTCACCACTCACCACTCAGCTCACCTCTCACCCCTCACCGCTCGCCGCTCGCCACTAACCGCCCGCTGCTCGCCTCTCACCGCTCACCTCTCACCACTGACCTCACCCGTGCCCAGGGTGGTGAACGAGTCGTGTGTGCGCTGTGCCCCCCCACCCCCCCCTCCGACCCCCCTCCCCCCCTCCCGCCATCTCGTCCTTCCCCCCCCACCGCCACCGCCACAGGCCAGGCGCTCGTGGATGTGGGCGAGTCCCTGAAGCAGCTGTCGGAGGCCAAGGATGCGCTGGACATCAGCGTCAAGCAGAACTTCATTGACCCCCTGCAGAGTCTGCAGGACAAGGAGCTACGTGAGATCGGGGTGAGTGCCGGAGCGGGGTGGGGGGGGGCTAGCAGTGGGGGGGGGGGGGGGGCTAGCAGTGGGGGGGGGGCTAGCAGTGGGGGGGGGGGGTCAGGTAAGAAGTCTCATTGAATCTTGACTTAAAGCTTTCGTGACTGCAGCAATTCATATTCTTTGGGTCTTTCGGTAAAGCCACGTAGGTAGGTTGAGGAGACGGCCGCTTGTGTTGCGATCGAAACGTCGCAGTTTTTTTACACGCTTTTATTGAACTCACTCTGTCAGCTGTCGTATCCCCAAATCTTGTAGCTCAATTTTAACCCACTTCCCAATGTGGTATCGACTGCAAACTTGGTATACTTATGTCACTACTGATGACAATACTATATTCTATCATAGAAATTTTTTTTTTAAACATTCTTTTACACGCTTTTTATAAACTCACTGTCTGTTGTCGTATCCTCAAATCTTGTAGCTCAATTTTAACCCACTTCCCAATGTCGTATCGACTGCATACTTGGTATACGTATGCCATACTGCTGACAATACAATATTCTATCATTGAAAATAAAATATATATTTTTAAGCGATCTTTTTTATATCTTATGTTTCGGCTTGGGTCTAATTGTCCACGCTCAACTGACGTTGGCTGTAAATCACCACGGTTTCTTACGTTATGGCAAGCTTCGGAGCCACTTCCTGGAGTCGTGGAGTTCTGCCATTACTCGTACGGTACATTTCATTAAAGCGTGTTTTCAAAAAAGTATTATTACTTATTTATTATTTTCTTTCAACCTATCTCAGTGGCTTTACCGAAAGCCCCAAAGAGTCTCAAAGCCTCTTCGTCAACGATTTTGTTTTCGCGTCTTTCACGACAATATTTTGCCTGCAAAAAAATAATCCGTCAAGACGCGCAACACCTTGGTAAACGGATGATATCTTGCGATGCTGCTGCTGGCTTTTTTGTTGTTGGCAGTGGCGTTGCCCCAGGTGTTAAACGTGTTGGTATAGGAAGGGCCATTTCCCGCCATTCCCCCACGGAATCATCCTCAATGCAAATTCGCGGGGGAGCGCGCGCACTGGACATTTTCACGATTTAGACGACGACCAGCGAAAGACGAGGGCAGAGGGAGACCTGCGGATGAGACGAGATTGAGGTTGATGTTGTGTGACCCCGGTGGGAACTCGAGAGACCAGGACAGGAGCCTCATTGATAACACTGGTCAACACACTTTTTCTGGCATAAGGTATTCCAACGGTTTTAATGTAATTTTGGGGTGCTGATTCCTTATCTGGCATCAGTTTTTGTCTATCACATCAGGTTTTTGAGATATCAAATATTGCATTTTCAATAAAAACTGCAGAAGAAAAATATTAAATAAATGTGGATATCTACATAGAATTATATTATAAACACACTATCCTAAAAATACTGCACCATATTTTAACACTAAAGCAGTCACTGACTCGCAACAACTTGCAATCATAAGTGACAGAGTTAATTTCTGGTAAAATCAATGAAAATTGGGTATGCCGATAGCATAAAAATGATGTGATAGAGCAAATCTGAGATCAGATTTGGAATCAGCACCCTGAAATTAGTCTAAAAGAGCTACAAAAGTCCAAGCCAGAAAAACATGTTTTTTTTTGTTGACCAGTGTAATTGGTTTTTTACCCTTCTATCTGGCAACAAAACTGACACCTTTTTTACAAGGAGTCATGTTTGCATAGACCACAATACCTGCAGCCATAATGCAAACAAAAAACATAACTGTCCTTGAAGTTGATTGGTCCACACCCGAGACAGCTTTCCTTAGAGCCTAGTCTCACATGGGTTGGACCAGATGACGCCAAAAGGCGCACAACTCAAAGACAATGCACCATCAGAGTATGAGAGCTCGGGGTAAGCATTTACACCATTGGAACCTCATTTGCCAGTAAAAAATATAATTGGTTTTTTACCCTTCTATCTGGCAGCAAGAGTGACCTGGGAGGTGCTGTCAGTAGCAGGGGGCGACGATTACGACTGCTGCTGCTGCGTAGAAAACCAATCGAATAAATTTAAGAACTAGAATTTTGGTGTCCTGCCTTATTCTAGCTCCTGCGGAGGGCTTCTCAACGCTTCATGCCTTGCATGTCGGCCCCCACTGATTTCCTCTTCTCCCCCCCCCTCCCCCAATGTCTGCGGATACTACTGACTCTATTGTATGGTGGGTGTGTAGAGATATATGCCTGTTAGATCAACTTTTTACCCCCATATCTGGGGATGGGGGGGGTCCACTTTCTATAACTTTTTGATTCAGACCTTCTGAAAGGCTCTCACCGTTTAGTTGACGGACAAACGAAACGCCGGGCTTTTATAATGAGAAGATTTGGCGAATTTGGACCTCGACGCCGACGGCACACAACGGTACCGACCCTTGCGAGCGGTGTCGCGGGAACGTCAACGTCCCTCCGTGACGGCGCGCGGCGCGAATTCGGGTCCCCGCGGTTCGTGCTCGCTCGTGCGCGCGTACCGCGGCCATTAACCAGGGCGGCCGTCCTAATTCGAAGAGCGAACCTCCGCAACGAGCGGCGAAGTGCCGGGGCCCCGGTGTCGAATCGCGGTCTCGGCGGAGGATGGGACAGGACCTGGGGGACCTGGACGTTAGCCCTGGCTGGCGCCCCCCATCTTAACGTGGGTTGTACGTGTGTGTGTGTGTATGTACGTGTGTGTGTGTACGTGTGTGTGTGTACGTGGGTCTGCCTCGTGACCTCCTGCCAGCGGGCGTTCAACACTTCACGTGGCCTCAAGGTGCACATGGCCTGGCACAAGCGTCGTGGTGACGTCACCGCCACTTAGTGGCGAATGGCGGTTGTTGTCTGTTGTGTGTACGTGTGTGTGGGGGAGCGGTGGTGGTAGCGGTTAGCGCTACACTGCGCTAAAGAACCCTGAGACCCGCGTTCGATTCCCGCTCACGACCAACACCGGTGACGGTTATTTGAACCGGCCTCCTCTATGGCGACTCAGCCTCAAATGATTACCTGGTGTGTAAACATCGCCACTAGGGAGACAAAGGCAGCTAGGCGTGGCGCTTGCCACCCACCCCCCTCGTGTGCCGTACCGGCCTTCATAAGCTCTACTCGCTAACAGCACTTGCCCCAACAGTCTGTTGAGGCTATACGGGGGATCTTTGCCTTTGTGTCGCCTACCCTCCGCAGCACCACCTGAAGAAGCTGGAGGGCCGGCGCCTCGACTTTGACTACAAGAAGAAGCGGCAGGGCAAGGTGGCCGACGACGAGATCCGCCAGGCGGCCGAGAAGTTTGACGAGTCTCGCGACGTCACCGCCACAAGCATGAGCAACCTCCTGGAGAGCGAAGTACGGGGGGGGGGCAGTCGAGGCGGGGAGGGGGGGGGCGGTGAGGGGGGTGCGAGGGCATGTGGTGGTGGCAGGGAGAGAGAGCTTGCTGGAGGCTAAGATCTTTCATGATTACGGCACGTGGCCCGCATTTCGAGGCAATGTCAGAGACAGGTGGGCCCGTAGGCTCGCACGGAGATCCATGGTCTGACATAGAGACCCACAGGCTCGCACGGAGATCCCTGGACTGACATAGAGACCCACAGACTCGCACAGAGACCCACAGACTCGCACAGACACCCACAGGCTCACACAGAGACCCACTGGCTCACACAGAGATCCATGGACTGAAATAGAGACCCACAGGCTCGTACAGAGATCCATGGACCAACACAGAGACCCACAGGCTCGCACAGAGACCCACAGGCTCACACAGTGATCCATGGCCTGACACAGAGAACCTCAGGCTCAAAGAGTGGGTCTCTGTGTAAGTCTTTGTGTCCCTGCGTGAGTGTGGTTCTCTGTGCGAGTCTGTGGGTCTCTACTCTTTGGTTCTTTCGGTAAAGTCACGTAGGTATAAAATAAAATAAATAAAATCGCGACGTTTCGGGCGCAACACAAGCGTCCGTCATCAGGTGGGACAACCACAGCAAGAAACACTTGCTGAAGTGGGGGCGGGTCTCTTTGTGGGTCTCTTTGAGAGGCTCACGGCTCTCCGCGATGGGTGTAGAAGCGGCTAGAGGGACGGCGCGCAGGAGGGTACGAGAGGGATGTGGGGCGCGGCGGCGAGTGGGAGCGACGCTGGCGCTGTTGTGCATCGCAGGTGGAGCAGGTGTCGCAGCTGGAGGCGCTGGTGGAGGCGCAGCTCGAGTACCACCGGCAGGTGGTGGACATCCTGGACGACCTGCAGAGCACGCTGCAGGACAGGTCAGCGCCCCCCCCACCCCCCCCACCCCCCCACGACGAAACGCCGACCCACACGCACGCCGTGTCAACCCACACGGTTTACCCCGTAGTCTTGTGCAGGGAAATTAAGTTTTCAGGTCCACACGGCATATGGACGCTTCAATACGGGGCAAAACATTTCTTCGTGTCTATTTGTTTGTGTTTCTCCCTTGTGATGGGACTTTGTGGAGGATGAACGTTGAGATTTATGAGGGGCACTACGGCGTGACCAATAAGGTCTGAGTTGGTCTGTAATAAGGTAGGGCACTGATAAGGGGTTGACAGATATGCGCACAAAGCAACACAATGCGCTCTCCTGCAGCCCGACATCTTTAATTTGTAATCCGCTATTTTGCGCGCGCACACGCGTGTTCGGTTCTGCGCGACGACCCGGCCAAGTGTCGTGTGTTGAAATTCGTCGGCGCGTGTCGTGAAGGGTACTGCAAGTTTTAAAGTTTTCGACTTGCAGTACCCGTCATTCGTCGGGCTGTATGTGTGTTGAACCTCTTTCGCGCCACCATGCGTAGCCAACCATGCTAATCGGAGGTGCAGTCTTGAGCAGTGTTAGTCTATGGGCAGTGTTGAGTCTATGGGCAGTGTTAGTCTATGTGCAGTGTTGAGTCTATGGACAGTGTTGAGTCTATGGTGTAGTGTTGAGTCTATGGGCAGTGTTGAGTCTATGGGCAGTGTTAGTCTATGGGCAGTGTTGAGTCTATGGTGTAGTGTTGAGTCTATGGGCAGTGTTAGTCTATGGGCAGTGTTAGTCTTTGGGCAGTGTTGAGTCTATGGGCAGTGTTGAGTCTATGGGCAGTGTTAGTCTATGGACAGTGTTGAGTCTATGGTGTAGTGTTGAGTCTATGGGCAGTGTTAGTCTATGGGCAGTGTTAGTCTATGGGCAGTGTTAGTCTATGGGCAGTGTTAGTCTTTGGGCAGTGTTGAGTCTATGGGCAGTTTGTTTGTTAAACTTATTTGGCACCGTACGTAGCCAACTGTGCTCATCGGAGCTGCATTGTCTTCCAGTTAGCGAACAAATACATTGTAAGGTCCGGCTCATCACACACGAAATATTTCTCTGAAATGAACCACAATGCCTCGCTGATCTCGCCAAGGGGCGTAAACTATCATGATGCGAACTCCGCTCATCCTCGCAGCAGCAGCAGCGGCTATTGGCTGGGCCATCGAACAAAGGCGGTGGTCGCTTCTGCGGCCGTCTGGAACGCCCTTCCCTTCCGATATGAGGAAGCCACTCGGAGCTGCGATGCACTTTTAAATCATCATCATCTAGATCGACAAACTCATTTCTGTACAAGTGCTTTTTGTTGTTGTTTCGTGTTGTTGTCCTTTCCCTTCACACCACCGTATTAGCACGGCTGGCTACGTACGGTGCGAAAGAAGTTCAACATAGATATGTAACGACGACTTGACACACTTCTCTTGAGATGGCACTTTACTGAAGACACGGTCACTTGACATCAGGCGGAGACGAACATTGCAACAGCCCCGAGTCTCCCACGCATCTCCCCCTTATATGCCAACGAGGCCACGCCCCCCTTCTAGATCATTCTCGCTGACTCTGGACGCTCGCTCCACCGGCAGACTCCACCGTCCTCTTCCGTCACCTGGCCACGCTCCCTTCTCGATCATTCCCCTAGCCACCAGTCCCTTCGCACTCACTACTGACTCCCCTGTCATTGCCTCCCATAGCCACCAGTCCCTTCGCACTCACTATTGATACCCCTGTCATTCCCTCCCGTAGCCACCAGTCCATTCACACTGCAGGCTGACTCCCCTGTCATTACCCCTCGTGGCCACTAGTCCACTCGCACTGCAGGCTGACTCCCCTGTCATTACCTCCCATGGCCACTAGTCCACTCGCACTGCAGGCTGACTCCCCTGTCATTACCTCCCATGGCCACCAGTCCATTCACACTGCAGGCTGTCTCCCCTGTCATTACCTCCCATGGCCACTAGTCCACTCGCACTGCAGGCTGACTCCCCTGTCATTACCTCCCGTGGCCACTAGTCCACTCACACTGCAGGCTGACTCCCCTGTCATTACCTCCCATGGCCACTAGTCCATTCACACTGTAGGCCGACTCCCCTGTCATTACCTCCCATGGCCACTAGTCCATTCACACTGTAGGCCGACTCCCCTGTCATTACCTCCCGTGATCACTAGTCCATTCACACTGTAGGCCGACTCCCCTGTCATTACCTCCCGTGATCACTAGTCCACTCACACTGTAGGCCGACTCCCCTGTCATTACCTCCCGTGATCACTAGTCCACTCACACTGTAGGCCGACTCCCCTGTCATTACCTCCCGTGATCACTAGTCCATTCACACTGTAGGCCGACTCCCCTGTCATTACCTCCCGTGATCACTAGTCCACTCACACTGTAGGCCGACTCCCCTGTCATTACCTCCCGTGATCACTAGTCCATTCACACTGTAGGCCGACTCCCCTGTCATTACCTCCCGTGACCACTAGTCCATTCACACTGCAGGCTGACTCCCCTGTCATTACCTCCCATGGCCACTAGTCCATTCACACTGCAGGCTGACTCCCCTGTCATTACCTCCCGTGATCACTAGTCCATTGACACTGCAGGCTGACTCCCCTGTCATTACCTCCCGTGGCCACTAGTCCACTCACACTGCAGGCTGACTCCCCTGTCATTACCTCCCATGGCCACTAGTCCATTCACACTGTAGGCCGACTCCCCTGTCATTACCTCCCATGGCCACTAGTCCATTTGCACTGCAGGCTGACTCCCCTGTCATTACCTCCCATGGCCACTAGTCCATTCACACTGCAGGCTGACTCCCCTGTCATTACCTCCCATGACCACTAGTCCATTCACACTGCAGGCTGACTCCCCTGTCATTACCTCCCGTGATCACTAGTCCACTCACAGCACATGTAGCCTCTACTGTAATTACACATACGTACGTACACTGGTGGGGGCTGGGGGTGGTGGGGGTATCCACGAGAGCTCCGGTCGGGTGACCGGTTCCTTAAACAAACTCACCGGGGTTTTCGGGCCGGCATTAAGCACAGGTCAATTGGATTCTACGATACGTGCACACACTCGCACACACAGACCAAGATCACAACCGCCGTTTGTGGAAGTGCTGCTAATGCGAGCACACTGCACCGGATGTTCTTGTTAAGGCTGAGCCAACCTGGGTGGGGGGAGCGGGGTGGGGGGGGGGGTCCGTCACCATCACCCTCACCACCCTCACCTCCCCCCCCCGGCAGGGTGATGTCGGCGTCAGCGCGCCCGCGCCAGCGTCGAGAGTTCAAGCTGCAGCCCGTGACGACCTTCGACGGCCCCGACGAGACCGAGGAGCCCGTGGGGACCCCCATCTACACGCCGACCGCGGTGACGGCGACGACGACGACCGCGGCGACGGAGGCGCCGGCGGAGGAGGACGCGGCGCCGGCCACCCCGTCCCCGTCGCCTGGGCACAAGACAGCCGGTAGGATGACGACGCTGACGGTGGGCCATCGGCATGCAGGTCGCGTGCCGCGGCTGGCAGGGACGTAGTTGCTGGTGGTGGTGGTGCTGGTGGTGGTTGCTGCTGGTGGTGGTTGCTGGTGGTGGTGGTGCTGGTGGTGCTGGTGGTGCTGGTGGTGGTGGTGCTGCTGGTGGTGGTGCTGCTGGTGGTGGTGCTGCTGGTGGTGGTGCTGGTGGTGCTGCTGGTGGTGGTGCTGGTGGTGCTGGTGGTGGTGGTGCTCACGCCGCTTCACCGCAAGCGGCGCCTGGGTTCGATTCCTGACTCGGGTGCAGAGTGTGAGAGTGAGATAGATAGTGAGTGAGTGGAGTTTGTGTGTTCTCCCCCTGTTCTAGATAGTGAGTGAGATAGTGAGTGAGTGGAGTGTGTGTGTTCTCCCCCTGTTCTAGATATTGAGTGAGATAGTGAGTGAATGGAGTTTGTGTGTTCTCCCCCTGTTCTAGATATTGAGTGAGATAGTGAGTGAGTGGAGTGTGTGTGTTCTCCCCCTGTTCTAGATAGTGAGTGAGATAGTGAGTGAGTGGAGTGTGTGTGTTCTCCCCCCTGTTCTAGATATTGAGTGAGATAGTGAGTGAATGGAGTTTGTGTGTTCTCCCCCTGTTCTAGATAGTGAGTGAGATAGTGAGTGAGTGGAGTGTGTGTGTTCTCCCCCTGTTCTAGATAGTGAGTGAGATAGTGAGTGAATGGAGTTTGTGTGTTCTCCCCCTGTTCTAGATAGCGAGTGAGATAGTGAGTGAATGGAGTTTGTGTGTTCTCCCCCTGTTCTAGATAGTGAGTGAGATAGTGAGTGAGTGGAGTGTGTGTGTTCTCCCCCTGTTCTAGATAGTGAGTGAGATAGTGAGTGAATGGAGTTTGTGTGTTCTCCCCCTGTTCTAGATAGTGAGTGAGATAGTGAGTGAGTGGAGTTTGTGTGTTCTTCCCCTGTTCTAGATAGTGAGTGAGATAGTGAGTGAGTGGAGTTTGTGTGTTCTTCCCCTGTTCTAGATAGTGAGTGAGATAGTGAGTGAGTGGAGTTTGTGTGTTCTTCCCCTGTTCTAGATATTGAGTGAGATAGTGAGTGAATGGAGTTTGTGTGTTCTCCCCCTGTTCTAGATAGTGAGTGAGATAGTGAGTGAATGGAGTTTGTGTGTTCTCCCCCTGTTCTAGATAGTGAGTGAGATAGTGAGTGAATGGAGTTTGTGTGTTCTTCCCCTGTTCTAGATAGTGAGATAGATAGTGAGTGAATGGAGTGTGTGTGTTCTCCCCCTGTTCTAGATAGTGAGTGAGATAGTGAGTGAGTGGAGTTTGTGTGTTCTCCCCCTGTTCTAGATAGTGAGTGAGATAGTGAGTGAGTGGAGTTTGTGTGTTCTTCCCCTGTTCTAGATAGTGAGTGAGATAGTGAGTGAATGGAGTTTGTGTGTTCTTCCCCTGTTCTAGATAGTGAGTGAGATAGTGAGTGAGTGGAGTTTGTGTGTTCTTCCCCTGTTCTAGATAGTGAGTGAGATAGTGAGTGAGTGGAGTTTGTGTGTTCTCCCCCTGTTCTAGATAGTGAGTGAGATAGTGAGTGAGTGGAGTTTGTGTGTTCTCGCCCTGTTCTAGATAGTGAGTGAGATAGTGAGTGAATGGAGTTTGTGTGTTCTTCCCCTGTTCTAGATATTGAGTGAGATAGTGAGTGAATGGAGTTTGTGTGTTCTTTTCCTGTTCTAGATAGTGAGTGAGATAGTGAGTGAGTGGGGTTTGTGTGTTCTGCCCCTGCTCTGCAGAGTGTGATTGAGTGAGAGTGAGTGATTGGAGTTTGTGTGTTCACCTCTGCTCTGCAGTGAGTGAGTGAGATAGTGAGATAGTGAGTGAGTGGAGTTTGTGTGTTCTCCCCTGCTCTGCAGAGTGTGAGTGAGTGAGATAGTGAGTGCGTGAGATAGTGAGTGAGTGATATAGTGAGTGAGTGAGATAGTGAGTGAGATAGTGAGCGAGATAGTGAGATAGTGAGTGAGTGAGCGAGTGGAGTTTGTTCTCCCCACGTTCCGCATGGGTTTCCTCCGGGTTGTCTGGTTTCCTGCCGTAGCTAAAAATGTACAATGCACAGTAACTGGTCTTGAGCAACTCTTTCCCATGATGAAAATCTCCCTGCAAATTTATATAAACTATTAAACTATTTTGTATTTTACCAGGTAAGGCCCACTGAGCTAAGCAACTCATTTCCAGAAGCGGCCTGGCCAACACAAATGATAGCTCAACGAAGTGGCCTATCGTCACGTGGACATTTATAGCAGCCAAACACTCTGCACGCGCGTTGATCATAAATGTGGAGGGGAAAAAACCGGAGGACCCGGAGAAAAGTCCACGGGGGAGAGAGAGAGACACGCAAATTCCAAAGATTTTAGCGTCGGGGTCCTGATCGTACCTACGGCCTCCTGCATACCAGGCGAGGTAGTTAACATCTCCTGGCCACCGTGATGATGATGAGAGCGAGAGACACACAAACTCCAAATATACAGCAGGCGTCAGGGTCGGTATTGAACCCACGACCTCCTGCATACCAGGCGAGGTAGTTAACATCTCCTAGCCACCGTGATGATGATGATGAGAGAGAGACACACACAAACTACAAATACAGTATACAGCAGCAGGCGTCAGGGTCGGGATTGAACCCACGACCTCCTGCATACCAGGCGAGGTAGTCAACATCTCCTAGCCACCGTGATGATGATGAGAGAGAGAGATACGCAAACTCCAAATATACAGCAGGCATCAGGGTCGTGATCGAACCCACGACCTCCTGTAGACCAGGCGAGGTAGTTAACATCTCATAGCCACCGTGATGATGATGAGAGAGACACACAAACTCCAAATATACAGCAGCAGGCGTCAGGGTCGGGATCGTACCCACGGCCTCCTGTACACCAGGCGAGGTAGTCAACATCTCCTAGCCACCGTGATGATGGGAGAGAGACACGCAAACTCCATATATACAGCAGGCGTCAGGGTCGGGATTGAACCCACGGCCTCCTGTACACCAGGTGAGGTAGTTAACATCTCCTAGTCACCGTCATGATGATGAGAGAGAGACACACACAAACTCCTAATATACAGCAGGCGTCAGGGTCGGGATTGAACCCACGACCTCCTGCATACCAGGCGAGGTCGTTAACATCTCCTAGCCACCGTGATGATGATGAGAGAGACACACACAAACTCCAAATATACAGCAGGCGTCAGGGTCGGGATTGTACCCACGACCTCCTGTAGACCAGGTGAGGTAGTTAACATCTCCTAGCCACCGTGGCGCCCCGAATCACTCCATTTGGGATCACACATTAGCAGCAGCACCACCGCCATCACCCCACAACTACTCAAAACCAAACATTGATAGGACACCCTCCTGAAATAGAGGCCTCGGAGACTCGGTGAGGCTACCCTGGGTAAAGTAATGTAACGATGATAAAAAAAACAGAGATATTGTAATCGATGTCATCATTGCAATGCCAATCACTACTCTAATCAGTATGGCCGGCATCACCATCATAATTTTTAGTCATCTTCCGGTGTCGTTACAGAGACACTTCTGGTTTGACTTGGCCCCATACCCGCTCATGTAGCAACAATCAGAATCAGAATCTGTATTCATCCTGGAAGAATCCGATGAGCTGTAAAGCTCTTTTTCACAGATGTCCACGAAACATTTCGCGTATGTTTTCGTGTTCAGCTCTTTTTTCGCCGTACGTAGCCAGCCTTGCTAATCGGAGGTTCGGTTGGAAGGACAACGAACTAAAGACAAAACAAATCACTTCTAGAGAAATTCGTTTGTCAATCCGCACGATTTCAAAGTGCAGCAACAGCTCCCGGTGGTTTCCTCATATCGCTAAGGAAGAGCGTTCCAGACGGCCGCAGAAGCGCATCTGAAAGCGCCGCGCGATGATGCGGCGACCACCGCCTTTGTTCGATGGCCCAGTCAAAAGCCGCTGCTGCTGCAAGGGTGACCACCGGAGTTGTGATCTGTTACCCATGCAGGTCTCACAAGATTCCAACTCCCATCTGGGGTCTTTTCGAGTTGTAACCGAGACCTGGTAACCGGTGCACAGCTCCCAGTGGCTTGCTAATCTCGGAAGGGATAGCGCGTTCCAGACGGCCGCAGACACGCGTCTGAGTGAACGATGTGTGAAAGTGAACGATGGAGTGAGTGAGAGTGATCGCTGGCGTGGGAGTGAACGATGCAGTGAGAGTGAACAATGAGAGTGAACGATGGCGTGAGTGAACAATAGAGTGAGAGTGAACAATAGAGTGAGAGTGAACGATGCAGTGAGCGTGAACAATGATTGTGAGTGAACGATGCAGTGAGAGTGAACGATGAGAGTGAACGATGGCGTGAGTGAACAATAGAGTGAGCGTGAAAGATGATCGTGAGTGAACGATAGAGTGAGCGTGAACGATGATCGTGAGTGAACGATGCAGTGAGAGTGAATGCTGGCGTGGGAGTGAACGATGAGGGTGAGAGTGAGCGATGGAGTGAACGATAGAGTGAGAGTGAACGATGCAGTGAGCGTGAACAATGATTGTGAGTGAACGATGGAGTGAGAGTGAATGACGGGCAAGTCTCTCACACCCCCCCCCCCCACGCTCTCCTGCTACCCCCCCTGCCCTCCCCCCTCCCCGCGTAGCCCCCCCGGAGGGGCCGTGCTGCAGGGCGCTGTACGACTTTGACGCGGAGAACGAGGGCGAGCTGGCGTTCCGCGAGGGCGACGTCGTCCTCCCTCGTGTCGCAGGTGGACGACAACTGGTTCGAGGGCGCCATCGACGGGCGCCCGGGATTCTTCCCGGTCAACTACGTCGAAGTGCTGGTGCCGCTGGCGCCCTGAGGGCCGCTGTGCGGGCACCGGCAGAGGTGGTGGGGGTGGTGGTAGAGGTCGCAAACGGGTTTTGATTCCTTACCCGTACCCGGCCACACCAGGGTCGCAAACGGGTACCCGTTACCAGCCGGGTACGGGTAGCTGGGTATCGGGTAGGGTACGGGTATCGGGTACCCGGTTGCGACCTCTGGGTGGTGGTGGTGGGGGCTGTGGGACTGCTGCCACCGCCGGTGATTCAATTAATGAAATCGAATTTTGAGGTTTGTTTTTTCGTTCTTAAATTAATTCCTGATTATTTTCATTCCCAGCGTCGTGGCGATCGCACGGCGCTGCCAGCAGCGGCGGTGGTGACGGTGGTCGCCGCCGCCGCCTTCAGGGGTCGCCCACGCGAAACCTATTGCCTCTGCGTGCGGTGCGCCACGGGTCACGGGCCACTTGTCAAGGGGGGGCGGTCCCCGTCGACGACGCTCGTGCACGCGAGTTGGTTGAGCGCGGCTGCCGTCACGTGATCGACCGCGCGCCCCAACTCCTCACGTGGTGTTAGTGGCGGCGGTGGCAGTGGTGCATCTCTCTGCGGGGAGCGGCAGCGCGGCGCTGCGCTGCGAACCGGGCGGGCCGAGTTCGACTCCCGCTCACTGCCAACGCCGGGGAGTATTATCTGAATCGGTCCTGGGCCTCGTCTAGGTCGATTCGGCCTCAAATGAGTACCCGGCGTGGTGCGTAGTAAACATCGCCACTGGGGAGACAAAGGCGGCCGGGCGTGGTGCTGGCCACCCACCCCCTCGTATGCCATGCCGGCCTTCACGGGGGATCTTTGTCTTTGGTGCATCTCTTTGGGGGGGAATGGGGGTGGGGGAATGGGGGTGGGGAACTGGGTCATGGGATAAGGGAATCGTTGATTAGGGGGCGGGAGGGGGAGGGGCTAACGTCTGCGCTGGATCGCAGAACCCACCTCGGGGGGGCGGGGAACTCCCTGCTAGGGGGAGTGGGGGGGGGCTGGGGGTGGGAGGGGGAGTGGGGGGGGCTGGGCGTGGGAAGGGGAAATGGGGGGGGGGCTGGGAGGGGGGGGCTGGGGGTGGGAGGGGGAGTGGGGGCTGGGAGGGGGGGCTGGGGGTGCTGGGCTCGCTCCGCGTCGCGTGTGGCCCACGCCTCAGGTCGCCGTGTGGGTACGGGGAGGGCGACAACACGGGGGGGGGGACTGGGGGGGGGGGTGCTGGGGGGGTTATTGGGGGGGGCTACGGGAGGGGTTCTATCGAGGTCCCCCACGCTCCCCTTCTCCCCTGTGGGCCTTGGTGCCCTCTCGATTGTGGTTGGGGGTGGAGGGGGTGATTGGAGGGGGAGGGGGTGATTGGAGGGGGGGGGTGAGGGGGGGATTGGAGGGGGAGGGGGTGATTGGAGGGGGAGGGGGTGATTGGAGGGGGGGGTGAGGGGGTGATTGGAGGGGGGGGTGAGGGGGGGATTGGAGGGGAGGGGGTGAGGGGGTGCTTGGAGGGGGGGGTGATTGGAGGGGGGGGGGTGAGGGGGTGATTGGAGGGGGGGGGTGAGGGGGTGGTGATTGGAGGGTGGGGTGATTGGAGGGGGGGGGTGAGGGGGTGATTGGAGGGGGGGGGTGAGGGGTGATTGGAGGGGGGGGTGAGGGGGTGATTGGAGGGGGGGTGAGGGGGTGATTGGAGGGGGGGGGGTGAGGGGGTGATTGGAGGGGGGGGGGGTGAGGGGGGTGATTGGAGGGGGGGGTGAGGGGGGTGATTGGTAGGGGGGGGTGCTTGGAGGGGGGGGGGTTGAGGGGGTGATTGGAGGGGGGGCGTGAGGGTGGTGATTGGAGGGGGGGGTGAGGGGGTGATTGGAGGGGGGGTGAGGGGGTGATTGGAGGGGGGGGTGATTGGAGGGGGGGGTGATGGAGGGGGGGGGTGATTGGAGGGGGGGGGGTGAGGGGGTGATTGGAGGAGGGGGTGAGGGGGTGATTGGAGGGGGGGTAAGGGGCTGATTGGAGGGGGGGCTGATTGGAGGGGGGGGTGATTGGAGGGGGGGGTGATTGGAGGGGGGGGGTGAGGGGGGTGATTGGAGGGGGGGGGTGAGGGGGTGATTGGAGGGGGGGGTGAGGGGGTGATTGGAGGGGGGGGGTGAGGGGGGTGATTGGAGGGGGGGGTGAGGGGGTGATTGGAGGGGGGGGGTGAGGGGGTGATTGGAGGGGGGGGTGAGGGGGTGATTGGAGGGGGGGGGGGTGAGGGGGTGATTGGAGGGGGGGGTGAGGGGGTGATTGGAGGGGGGGGGTGAGGGGGTGATTGGAGGGGGGGGGTGAGGGGGTGATTGGAGGGGGGGGTGATTGGAGGGGGGGGGGTGAGGGGTGATTGGAGGGGGGGGTGAGGGGGTGATTGGAGGGGGGGGTGAGGGGGTGATTGGAGGGGGGGTGAGGGGGTGATTGGAGGGGGGGGGTGATTGGAGGGGGGGTGATTGGAGGGGGGGGGGGTGAGGGGGTGATTGGAGGGGGGGGTGATTGGAGGGGGGGGGGGGTGATTGGAGGGGGGGGGGGGTGAGGGGGTGATTGGAGGAGGGGGTGAGGGGGGTGATTGGAGGGGGGGGGTAAGGGGCTGATTGGAGGGGGGCTGATGGAGGGGGGGGTGATTGGAGGGGGGGGGGTGATTGGAGGGGGGGGGTGATTGGAGGGGGGGGTGTGATTGGAGGGGGGGGGTGAGGGGGTGATGGAGGGGGGGTAAGGGGCTGATTGGAGGGGGGGGGGGCTGATTGGAGGGGGGGGGTGATGGAGGGGGGGGGTGATTGGAGGGGGGGGGTGATTGGAGGGGGGGGGGGTGAGGGGGTGATTGGAGGGGGGGTAAGGGGGTGATTGGAGGGGGGGTAAGGGGCTGATTGGAGGGGGGGGTGATTGGAGGGGGGGGTGATTGGAGGGGGGGGTTGATTGGAGGGGGGGGGTGATTGGAGGGGGGGGGTGAGGGTGGTTGATTGGAGGGGGGGTAAGGGGGTGATTGGAGGAGGGGGTAGGGGTGATTGGCGGAGGGGGTAAGGGGGTGATTGGAGGGGGGGTGAGGGGGTGATTGGAGGGGGGGGTGAGGGGGTGATTGGAGGGGGGCGGGGTAAGGGGGTGATTGGAGGGGGGGGGGTAAGGGGGTGATTGGAGGGGGGGGGGGTGAGGGGGTGATTGGAGGGGGGGGGTGAGGGGGTGATTGGAGGGGGGGGGTGAGGGGGTGATTGGAGGGGGGCGGGGTAAGGGGGTGATTGGAGGGGGGGGGGTAAGGGGGTGATTGGAGGGGGGGGGGGTGAGGGGGTGATTGGAGGGGGGGGGGTGAGGGGGTGATTGGAGGGGGGGGGTGAGGGGGTGATTGGAGGGGGGGGTGAGGGGGTGATTGGAGGGGGGGGTAAGGGGGTGATTGGAGGAGGGGGTAAGGGGGTGATTGGAGGGGGGGGGGTGAGGGGGTGATTGGAGGGGGGGGGTGAGGGGGTGATTGGAGGAGGGGGTAAGGGGGTGATTGGAGGGGGGGGGTGAGGGGGTGATTGGAGGGGGGGTAAGGGGGTGATTGTAGGAGGGGGGTGAGGGGGTGATTGGAGGGGGGGGTGAGGGGGTGATTGGAGGGGGGGGTAAGGGGGGTGATTGGAGGGGAGGGGGTGAGGGGGTGATTGGAGGGGGGGGTGAGGGGGTGATTGGAGGGGGAGGGGGTGAGGGGGTGATTGGAGGGGGGGGGGTAAGGGGGTGATTGGAGGGGGGGTGTAAGGGGGTGATTGGAGGGGGGGGTAAGGGGGTGATTGGAGGGGGGGGTGAGGGGGTGATTGGAGGGGGAGGGGGTGAGGGGGTGATTGGAGGGGGAGGGGGTGAGGGGGTGATTGGAGGGGGAGGGGGTGAGGGGGTGATTGGAGGGGGGGGGGTGAGGGGGTGATTGGAGGGGGGGGGGGTAAGGGGGTGATTGGAGGGGGGGGGTAAGGGGGTGATTGGAGGGGGGGGGTGAGGGGGTGATTGGAGGAGGGGGTGAGGGGGTGATTGGAGGGGGGGGGTGATTGGAGGGGGGGGTGATTGGAGGGGGGGTGATTGGAGGGGGGGGGTGATTGGAGGGGGGGGTGGGGGGGTGATTGGAGGGGGGGGGGTGAGGGGGTGATTGGAGGGGGGGGTAAGGGGTGATTGGAGGGGGGGGGGGTAAGGGGGTGATTGGAGGGGGGGGTGATTGGAGGGGGGGGTGGGGGGGTGATTGGAGGGGGGGGGGTGAGGGGGTGATTGGAGGGGGGGTAAGGGGGTGATTGGAGGGGGGGGGTAAGGGGGTGATTGGAGGAGGGGGGTGAGGGGGTGATTGGAGGAGGGGGGTGAGGGGGTGATTGGAGGGGGGGTGATGGAGGGGGGGGTGATTGGAGGGGGGGGTGATTGGAGGGGGGGGTGATTGGAGGGGGGGGTGGGGGGGTGATTGGAGGGGGGGGGTGAGGGGGTGATTGGAGGGGGGGGGGTAAGGGGGTGATTGGAGGGGGGGGGGGTAAGGGGGTGATTGGAGGGGGGGTGATTGGAGGGGGGGTGGGGGGGTGATTGGAGGGGGGGGGGTGAGGGGGTGATTGGAGGGGGGGGGGGTAAGGGGGTGATTGGAGGGGGGGGTAAGGGGGTGGAGGGGGGGGTAAGGGGGTGATTGGAGGGGGGGGTGATTGGAGGGGGGGGTGGGGGGGTGATTGGAGGGGGGGGGGTGAGGGGGTGATTGGAGGGGGGGGTGAGGGGGTGATTGGAGGGGGGGTAAGGGGGTGATTGGAGGGGGGGGGTGATTGGAGGGGGGGGTGGGGGGGTGATTGGAGGGGGGGGGTGAGGGGGTGATTGGAGGGGGGGGTGAGGGGGTGATTGGAGGGGGGGGTGAGGGGGTGATTGGAGGGGGGGGGGGTAAGGAGGGTGGGGTCCCCCTAGCGGACCTGCACAGTGAGCCATGAATCACAATCCCCGCGTTGTGCGTCGAGTCAGCGAGGCCTTCGGACACTCATGGGGCCATGCGTTGGGCCAAGGGACCTGCGCGGTTGGGGGGGGGGGCGAGAGGGGTTTGCGGGGGGGGGGGTTGGAGGGGGTATTGGGGGGAGGAGGCTCCTCCCCCACCCCCGACCCCCGCGTAGGAGCTGGAACAAAAATTGACCTTTGGTTGACGCCGGCGTTCGCGACGTGGGGAGGAGGTTGGTCGCCCAGAGTGAGCACGGGACACGGCTGCGTCATTAGCAATGCAGACACACGGTGACGCTCTCGCCCAGCCCGGGGGTGGGGGGCGAAGGGGTTGGTGGGTCGCCAAGTGATGGGCGCACCCCTCGAGTTCGTTCTCCACGCGGCGATCGTCGGCCACTCAGTACGGTTACGTGGCGTGTACACGTGGCACCTATACACACACACGCGTGCGCTAGCAAGTAGGATTATTAGCCTATGACCGGGGTTGAACCGGGACGTGGTGTGCTCAGTGGGTGAGTGGAGGGGGGCATCAGTGCCATGTTCGCCCCCCCCCCACCACCATCTCCTGCAACACCCACGCGTTGTCAAGTTCTTCCTTTAACTTTTACGTAACAAACATCTCTCGCATTTATTACGCGCGCGTCGGCGTGTTTTTTTTACAAACACGAAACCAAAATTATTTTGTCGTTGTCTTTGCTACGGCGCGCTGTGTTCGTTGTCGCGGTGGGGGGGGGGGGGGGTCCCATGACCACTTTAAACGTTAGGAGTGGGGGGGGGAATGGGAGAGGAGCGGTGGTGCAGCGGTTAGCTCGCTGCGCGACAAAACCGGCGACTCGGGTGCAATTTCCCCGCCCGCGGCCAACACCGGTGACGATTATCTGAACCCGTCCTGGGCCTCCTCGAGGTCGACTCGGCCTCAAATGAGTAACCTGGTGCGATGTGAGCGTCGCTACGAGGGAGACAAAGGCGGCCGGGCGCAGTGCTCGGCCACCCTCCCCCTCGTGTGCTGTGCCGGCCTTCATCGGTGCTCACGAACAGCACTTGCCCCACAAGTCTGTTAAGGCTACACGGGGGATCTTTGTTGTTTGGGAGGGCAGGGGAGGGGTCACGCTAAATCACGACATATCGAGTCAGGTCATGGGAGGGGGTGGGTTTGGTGGGGAGGGGGGCTCCAGGTGTCTTGTATCGCACCCACAGAACATGTCTCGTGTACCCGCCTTGTCGTTCTCGGGTTTGTAACGGGGGGGCGGGGCGCGTGATGATGGTTTTGATACCCTCACCTGTGTTCGGTTTGGTTCTGCAAAACAACGACCGGTGAAGCTGACCATGAGCTGTGTTTGCGTGTCTGTATCTCTCACACCCCTTGCAACCACACCCCACCGCGTTTCTCGAGTAGAGACTCGGGACGAATCTCAACCGATATTATTCATAAAGTGTTGGGTTCGAGATGGCGTAAAGGTTACCGTGTCGTCGGAAACCCCGGTCGGGTTTCGTCACGTGAACGAAGCGTCAATTGGTTCACACATGTGTGTTGGAGTCGACCCACAGCATTTACAATTTGGAGTCTCCATTGGAACCTCATTTGCCAGTAAAAATATAATTGTTTTTTTACCCTTTTATCTGGCAACAAAACTGACACCTTTTTAGGAGGAGTCATGTTTGCATAGACCACAATACCTGCAGTCATAATGCAAACAAAGAACACAACTCTGATAATGTGCACGGTCCTTGAAGTTGATTGGTCCACACCCGAGACAGCTTTCCTTAGAGCCTAGTCTCACATGGGTTGGACCATCTGGTTTGCATTATGACTGCAGGTATTGTGGTCTATGAAAACATGACTCCTTCTAAAAGTGTGTCAGTTTTGTTGCCAGATAGAAGGGTAAAAAAACCAATTTGGAGTCTTGCGACGTTTCTGACCCGCTGCATCTTTAGGTTGATTGGTAGAATTGTCTTCCCCTTTTCTGGTCTTGAGTAAGGCGAGCTCAGTCCTTCGAGGGTTGAGGAAGGCGACGTTCGGCCAATTTATTTGTTACCAGCGTTTTGGCTTTTGTGCGGGCACGAACCGAGAGAAAACCCCAACACACACGAGACGATAACGTCACCGCGCTCTGCAGAGATGGACCCAAGTCTACCTTCATATCGCCACCCCTCCCTGGCCATCTCACTCAAAATGAGGAGTCACCAAGCACTCTTTTATGCCCCCACTGAGTGGTACGCATCTCCATGATGGTGGGGGTGGCAGGGGCCTTAGTCAAT
The DNA here is from genome assembly GCF_015708825.2 of Lethenteron reissneri. Lineage (NCBI taxonomy): Eukaryota > Metazoa > Chordata > Hyperoartia > Petromyzontiformes > Petromyzontidae > Lethenteron > Lethenteron reissneri. The sequence goes on from NC_083779.1 coordinate 8,105,513, forward strand.
GGGAATTCCACATTTCCTAATGAAATGAATAAGAACACCAAACACCCACCCCAACACTGATTTTATAGCCACGGCGTAGTTTCTCAAAATATTTCACTGGGTCACTGGTAGTCGGGCGACTGCTATTGGCGAGTGTTACTGGTAGGAACCTCCTGGTTACACCAGCCCACAGGGGATTATTGTGTCCGTCCGTCGTGCAGGGAGGGGCTGGGTGGGGAGGGGAAGGGCTGGTGCCCTTATAAAACTCAACGTTTAACCTACTCACGCCGGCTTGTGCCCACCCTCAGGTCGGGCATATTTGCGGAATACACCACGCCGCCATTGACCCTGGCCATTGACCGAGCAACCCAACGTTCCTACCAGCTCCCTCTGCAGGAATGTGTTATACTGGGGGATGTGGAACTATTTGACAATCGCACCAACCCAGACAGACCTGGTTTAAATTTAAGCCCAGCTTATTACAGAAACCAGGTGGTGGGCCCGACGTTCCGGGCATCGACCCTAGACGAGCAAAGTTAGCGCTGCTTGACCGAGGAATTAAAATATTTTATCTTAGTACTTTTTTTATTTTACCAGGTATAGGCCCTCCTAAGCTATGTAGCTCTTTTACAGAAGCGACCTGGCCACATGAAAGCTCAACAAAGTGGCTCATCATGTGGACATTTATAGCAGCCAAATTACTCTAAACGCGTGATGTTGATTCTAAGTAGGAGGGGGGCAAAAAAAGGACCCGAGAGAAAAAAACCCAACGCGACCAAAAGGCACGCAAACTCCAAATATACAGCAGATGCCAGGATTGAACCCACGACCACCTGCATACCAGGCGAGGTAGTTAACATCTGCACGCCACCCCCGAGATGTTAGCCCAGAGCCACGTAACGACGGGTGGGGTGGGAGAAGTTAAAACTTTGCCCGCAGGCAGCGTTCCCGTCCATGCAATTTTTTTTTTGCGCCACCACCGCGGGTTTGCAAATCCTCGCACCGCACGACGGCGCGACCTTGGCCAAGAACTCGCCCGCAGACGTCCAGAACGTGCGGCGGATTGGAGCACGCCACCTCGGGAGAACGCGCACGCGAGAGAGCGGGCACGAGAGCACGTACAACCACAACCTTTTTACTCCCAAAATTATGTTTTATTTGATCAATACCCACATCGGCTACGGATTGAGAATCTCACTACAACACTTCAACAAAACAATCAAACCACACCAACCCCTTTAGCGAAAACAAATCAGAGTAGAACCCCTTCCCCCTCCCTTATTGCTGGTCGTAAAATTCTAACGCAACCCTCCCTCCTCGATGCGATTGGGGGCAGTCGCCCAGAGGGGTGGTCGAGTGGCAATGATGGGGAGGGGGGGGGTCCACTTAAGGGGTACAATTGCAAAGGAGATTTAACATCCGAGGGAGGGGGGGGGGTACTTTAGGGGGATGGTCACACTGGGGACGGGGCAGAAGCTGGGGCTAACCACGGGTGAGAGCTGGCTCGAGGGATGACGTCCTTCTGCGGTCCATGTGGCCTCACGCGGACGGACCCCCTGGCCCTTGTGCAGGTCCAAGTCAAACACGACGATCAAACTCGAGACCGCTCAACCGCAGAAGAATTCAGCCACTTGCCGCGATATTTTTTTGTAACTCTTCACCTTAACAAAAAGACCCCAGGTTTTGTCTTCTACCCCCCCCCCCCCCCCCCCAGCACTGCAAAATTTTAGGGGACTTAAAACTTTAAAACTTCAAAAAACGACGTTAAAAACTAATACCCACCCACCCCACCCTCGTAAATCGGAGACAAATCCACGACGCTGCTGGTGTAACAACAAAAAAGGTCGCCTTGCTGCAATGGGTGTCTAGTGTCAATGGACGATCCGATTACAAGGGGGCTATAACTTCTTAACTTACAGGGGGGAAAGGGGGAGACTAAAAACCCAACGGGGATCTAACAGAACTTCACGCTGGGAAGAAGAGGCAGAAGATAGGGCTTCCACGGGGGGAGCTGGCTCTCATTGATGGACCTGGATCTTGTGCAGTCCATCTGGATCTCATCGATGTATCTAGCCATTGGTGCAGTCCATCTGGATCTCATCGAGGGACCTGGATCTTGTAGAGTCCCCATCTGGATCTCAGCGATGGACCTGGATCTCGTACAGTCCATCTGAATCTCACCGATGTACCTACTAGCCGTTGGTGCAGTCCATATGGATATCGTTGATGGACCTGGATCTCGTGGAGTCCACTTTAACATGACGAGCAAACTTGGAAGCCGCTCGAGCACCCCGACCTGCCGATTTAATTAACTTCAAGGGCCCAAATGTAGTCTACCAAATCCTCACAGCGCCACACAATCACAGACTTGAGAATCGTATTATAAACTTTTCAAAAACGACATTAAAAACTAAACCCACCACCCCCCATCCTCGCAAATCAGATGAAAGCCCAATGACGCTGCTAGTTTAAAAAAACCGCCTCGTGATGGAATTGGGCGCATGCGCCAGGGGTCTGGTTTCAATAGGCAACCTGATTAACAAGGAGGCTTTAGCTTCTTAACTTACAGGGAGGGCGAGGGGGGACGGGAGACATGACGGAATGTCACACTGGGGAGGAGAGGCGGAAGATGGGGCTTCCACGGGGGGAGCTAGATCTCACCGATGGACCTGGCTTATGCAGTCCATTTAGATCTCCGATGGACCTGGATCTTGGTGCAGTCCAATTCAACAAGATGAGCACACTTGAGACCGCTCGACCCCTCCCCCCCCACCTGCCGATTTAATTACTCATTCAAGGGCCCAAAGTTTATCTACCAAACCTCCCCCCCCCCCCCCTCCGCCTCTCCACGGTTTACAGACTTGAGAATTGGATTAAAACTTATAAAATTACGTTTAAAACGAAAACCCACCACCACACCATAAAAAAATAATCAGATAAAACCCAATGTTGGTAGTTCTTAAAAACGGGAACCCAGCCTCGCAACGCGATTGGGCTGCAAGCGACTGGGTTGTTTTTCAATGGATCATCCGATTTTCAAAAAAGGAGCCTTAACGTACGGGGAAAGGGGGGACCTAACGCCCAAGGTGGATCTACTGGAATGTCACTCAAGGGGACTTCATTTCTGGGGAATGTTACGGGGAGGGGGGGGCGAGGATACAGCAGTGCACGGTGGGGCCTGGCACTTGCATGACTGGGCCCGTCTCGAAAAAACAAAGGGGCCTATGCTCCCAAGACGGTTTCTCCATCAATGACCAGACGCCACCCACCCCCTTGTCCCCGCCCGGCTTCCTCTGGGAGTCTAGGAGATCAGCTCCAACACCTCCTCGACGTGGGCCTGGCACACCGAGCACCGCGGGTTCTCCTGGCGCGCCAAACTGGCCGCGCAGCTGGCGCAGAACATCTCGTGGCCACATGGCACCAGCGTGGCCGCCAGAGAGTCCTCATTGTCGTCGCAAATCTGGCACTCGCGCGCCACCCATCGGGGCAGCAGCCGCCCCACGCGGAATTCCTCTACCCTCGCATTCCTCCACCGCTGCCTGCGCCTCCGCCTCCACCACATAGCGCTGCTGCATGAACGACCATGGAATGACCGACTCGAAGGTGATCCAGTAGAGCGTCGGATCGTGGCGCTGCAGCACACGGAGCCGTTGGGAGCCCTCCTGGGACCACCAAGGGTCGGACGGGCATTCGACCTGTGGGTTCCACAGTTGTTGCACAGTCAAGGTGGACTCCAAGGCCAGCTGCGGCGGGGCGACGAGGGTATTGTCCTCCATATCCTTGATCTCCTTCGGCAGCGGTTGTTTCTGCTGCTGCTGCGGTGGCTGCTGCCGCATATTCTCACCGCTGCCGCCACTGTAGTTGTCATCGTCGTCATAGGCCACTTTGTTCTTCTTGTCCAAGTAACACGTGGCCTCCACCTGGATGATGTTCTGGGCTCGGACCACATCGTTGGGCAGGCCCATGACGAAAAACACCGGTAAGTCGTTGCGGTTCGGCGAAAGGATGTGGGTGCTGGTGAGGCGCTGGATGCGTTGCATCCTGGTGCCGCGTGGCCCTACCATGTGGGCAACGGATTCGTGTGGCACCGCCACCGCCACCACCACATTGCCGCCAGACTGCACCGCATAGGGAGAGGACACAGCGGCCGATGGCGGCGTCGCCGCCACCGCCGGCTCAGTCACCCAACGGATCACCTTCTCCCAGTTGGAAATGCACGCCCAATCGCCAAAATTCTCCCAGGGGCTCATTGCCGCCCAGTCAGCCACCGCCGCACTCCGCTGGGCCGCCGCCGCCCGCCTGGCAGCCGCCGCCGCCCGCCTGGCCTCCACCGCCCACGTGCTCTCCACGGTCCGCACGGACCCCATGCCCCCCACGGCCCCCATCCTCTGCTGCTCGGCCCCCATTATTATCAGCATCTGCTGGACGGTCCCCATCAGCATCTGCTGGACGGCCCTCATCATCGTCTGCTGCTCTGCCCCCATCATCGTCTGCTGCTTGGCACCCATCAGCATCTGCTGGACGGCCCCCATCATCATCTGCTGCTGCTCGGCCCCCAACATCACCTGCTGCTGCTCGTCCCCCATCTGCATTGCCCATATCTGCTGCATGGGCCCCACCTGGTTGGCCCCCACCTGGTTGGCCCCCACCTGCATGGCCCCCACCTGCATGGCCCCCACCTGCATGGCCCCCACCTGCATGGCCCCCACCTGCATGGCCCCCACCTGGTCGGCCCCCACCTGCATGGCCCCCACCTGCATGGCCCCCATCTGCATGGCCCCCATCTGGTCGGCCCCCATCTGCATGGCCCCCATCTGGCCGGCCCCCATCTGGTTGGCCCCCATCTGGCCGGCCCCCATCTGCATGGCCCCCATCTGCATGGCCCCCATCTGCATGGCCCCCATCTGCATGGCCCCCATCTGCATGGCCCCCATCTGCATGGCCCCATCTGCATGGCCCCCCATCTGCACTGGCCCCCATCTGGTCAGCCCCCATCTGCATGGCCCCCACCTGGTCGGCCCCATCTGGTTGGCCCCCACCTGGCCGGCCCCCATCTGCATGGCCCCCACCTGGCCGGCCCCCATCTGCATGGCCCCCATCTGCATGGCCCCCATCTGCATGGCCCCCATCTGCATGGCCCCCATCTGCATGGCCCCCATCTGCATGGCCCCCATCTGCATGGCCCCCATCTGCATGGCCCCCATCTGCATGGCCCCCATCTGGCCGGCCCCCATCTGGTTGGCCCCTATCTGCATGGCCCCCATCTGGCCGGCCCCCATCTGGCCGGCCCCCATCTGGCCGGCCCCCATCTGGCCGGCCCCCATCTGGCCGGCCCCCATCTGGCCGGCCCCCATCTGCATGGCCCCCATCTGGCCGGCCCCCATCTGGTTGACCCCCATCTGGCCGGCCCCCATCTGCATGGCTCCCATCTGGCCGGCCCCCACCTGCATGGCTCCCATCTGGCCGGCCCCCATCTGCATGGCTCCATCTGGCCGGCCCCCCATCTGCATGGCTCCCATTCTGCACGGCCCCCACACGGTTTGTCCCGCGGCCCCCCACCCGGTTTGTCCCCGCGGCCCCCACCCGGTTTGTCCCCGCTGGCCCCCCACCCGGTTTGTCCCCGCGGCCCCCACCCGGTTTGTCCCCGCGGCCCCCACCCGGTTTGTCCCCGCGGCCCCCACCCGGTTTGTCCCGCGGCCCCCCACCCGGTTTGTCCCCGCGGCCCCCACCCGGTTTGTCCCCGCTGCCCCCACCCGGTTTGTCCCCGCTGCCCCCACCCGGTTTGTCCACGCGGCCCCCACCCGGTTTTGTCCCCGCGGCCCCACACCGGTTTGTCCCGCGGCCCCCACCCGGTTTGTCCCCGCGGCCCCCACCCGGTTTGTCCCCGCGGCCCCCACCCGGTTGTCCCCGCGGCCCCCCACTCGGTTTGTCCCCGCGGCCCCCACCCGGTTTGTCCCCGCGGCCCCCACCCGGTTTGTCCCCGCGGCCCCCGGTTGTGTCCCCGCGGCCCCCACCCGGTTGGTCCCCATCTGCTCTTCCTCCATTGACACCATCTGGCCCGCCACCAACATCCGGCCGCTCTCCCTCTCGGCCCCCACCTCCCGCAAGGCCAGCACCACCATCGAGGGGCCCTCCTCCTGGCCCGCGCGGTCTCGAGCGCGGCGTTCCACCACGGCCTCCATCTGGTCCCACACGGACTCCACGCCCCGGCAGTGGCCGGTCACCACGAACACAGACTCGTTTCTGCTGGTCGGCGTGCCGATGTAGGTGTTGGTGCCATCGCACAGGGCCTGAATGTTGATGCCTGTGAGCAGGGGGAGGGCAACCGTGGGGGGATTGTCACTACTACACCAGCAGCATCCCACCGTTACCATGACCACCACCTTGTCAGTCACCGTGACAACTCGCCCATCGCTAATTGTGACGGTTACCCGCCCCGCCCACCATCATTACCCAACACCACGACACGTCAGTCGCCAGTGACGTCACTACAGTCATTCATCGTTGGCTACACCCCCGCAGTGGCTCGTGACGACAAGCCCGCGACAACCCTCCCACTCCGCTCCTCTACATACGAAGGCATTTCATCGGCCAATGGAGTAGTTTGAGCATGGGAGGCAATCGGAACACGGGGGGGCGGGTTGGAAATTCTACGCATGTGAGGGGGAAAACACTCGATCCCGTACAGGACGGGACCGGTGAAGACCGCACTTTGCTGCTGCTGTAACCGCCTTGGCCTGGCCGAGCCAGCGGGTTTGTCTCCTCCATGACGGGGTAATGGAGGAAGTCTTCTTGGTTCTTTCGGTAAAGTCACGTAGAAGGGAAATAATAAAATAATAAAATAAAACATAATAAAATAAAATTCTCACGACGTTTCGGCCACAACACAAGCAGCCATCCCCCCTCAGGTGAAGAACAGGGATGTCGGGAAAGACAGCGTCCTAATGAACACCACCAAGCTTGGCAGCGTATATTTAAGCTGGGTTAGAGGAGGAAAGCGCCTTGACAAAGGACTATACATAGAGGAATTTAGCATATTTATGGAAAATGCAGATATGGGATTAGTCACTACTTGTGGAATGTGTAGGAGGTGGGGAGGTCTCAAAGTCATATTATGCTCGTGTATTATGTAGGATTAGTAGTCATAAAGGGAAGAAGTAGGATTAGCAGTAATAGAGGGTGGGAAATTTAATAGCAAGGAGCTGCAGCAGCCAAACCATCACGTAAAAAATCTAAAATATAAACTACATCCAATATCATCAATACACTCAATATACTCTCCCATAAGCCGAGCTACTAACAGCAAGTTTATACATTACACTATGTCGCAAAAAATATAATATGCCTCCAGCTAAAGTTTTTTCTTACACACGGATATACACCGTACTATACACTGCCATAGACAAACCCAACATTAAATTATACACTGCGTTACTATACACCACCCTATACCTTAGACCAGACATGGGAAAAGCACGGCCCGCGGGGCGTATACGGCCCGTTGGACTTTTTAATCCGGCCCGCCGAACTTGTCCAAATATTATTATTAAATTAAATTTTATCTTCCTCCTGTAATGCCCCCATTTCCCCATTAGATGGCGCACTTTGTGTAATTCAACAAAACAAACAAAACTTAACTCCGAGTTCTCTCCGAATTTCACGAGTCCGTTCTAGACCCCACAGTTTTTTAAAGAGTTTTAAGCACAGAAAACATAAATGAAGTTTGAAAAATCATTAATTATACAAACTTTTCAATAATTTCCTTCTTCACTTCGATTAAAATTTTCTTTAAAAACTTCTTCTCACCAACATTACCACTTTCTCCGAAGGCAAGTTTGTAAAAGAATACATGGTACAGACAGCAGGCATCTTGTGTCCGGAGATCAAAGGAAATTGAAAAAGTCAGCTCATCACGCAGGACTGACTCGCCGTGTGGAACTGATTGATAAAAATTATAGCCAGTCAATTAACAAAAAGTCTCATTCCTTTGAATTATATTCACTAGCAATGGATGAAAGTACAGACATAAATACACTGCTCAGCTCCTCATTTTTATCCGAGGCATTGATGACAGTTTTGCGATAACAGAGGAGTTTTTGATCATGGAGTCCCTGAAAGGAACAACACGGACTTGTATAACCAGGTATCTGCTGTCATCGAAAGAATGACGCGACCTCGGAGTAAACTTGTCAATGTTACAACGGATGGATCGCCAAATTTAACTGGAAAAAATGTTGGGCTGCTGAAAAGAATCCAGGATAAAGTGAAAGAGGAAAACCCTGTCCAGGATCTTATTTTCCTTCACTGCATCATCCATCAGGAATCCCTGTGCAAGTATGTATTGCAGCTTAATCATGTTGTGAATCCAGTCGTAAAACTTGTGAACTCTATACGAGCAAGGGGACTTCAGCACCGTCGTTTATTACGTTCCTGGAGGAAACTGATGCGGATCATCAGGACTTGCTGTACCACTCTCGTGTCCGCTGGTTAAGTTTGGGGAAAGTGTTACAACGCGTGTGAGAGCTGAAAGAGGACATCATCGCATTTTTGGAGTTGATGGGGAAATCTGACGAATTCCCTGAGCTAAGCGACAAGAACTGGCTTAGTGACTTTGCGTTTGCTGTGGACATATTTTCACACATGAATGAGCTGAATGTGAAACTGCAGGGGAAAGATCAGTTTGTTTACGACATGTGCAAACATGTGAAAGCCTTCAAATCCAAGCTCACTTTGTTCTCCGGACAAATTGCGAACAAATCTTTCGCTCATTTCCCCACACTTGCCATGCAGGAAGAGGCACCGCGAAACGCAAAATACAGCAAATCGCTTGAGGACCTGCACGGAGAATTCTGCCGTAGGTTCTCTGATTTCGAAAACATTGAACAGTCACTTCAGCTGGTGTCCTGTCCCCTGTCACAAGACCCTGAAACAGCACCACAGGAGCTGCAGTTGGAACTGATAGATCTTCAGTTTGACTCCGTCCTTAAGGAGAAGTTCAACTCTGTTAAACTGAATGACTTTTATGCTTCACTTAACAGAGCCACGTTTCCAAACCTCCGGAGGACTGCACAGAACATACTGACTTTGTTTGGCTCGACTTGTGTGCGAGGCAGACAATCAGCGTTCTGAACGCCAACAAAGCCCATCACATATCAAAGTTAACGGATCAGCACCTCAGATCTATCCTCAGAATTGCCACAACCAAAATAACTCCAGACTTGGATGCACTGGCAAAAATGGGAGATCAACACTCATCTTCTTGGTTCTTTCGGTAAAGTCACGTAGAAGGGAAGATCTGTTCTCCACCTGAAGACGGCTGCTTGCGTGTGGCCGAAACGTCGTGAATTATTTTGTTAGGTTTTATTTTTATTATTTTATTACTTCCCCTTCTACGTGACTTTACCGAAAGAACCAAGAAGCTGAATCCCTGCAGTCACGAAAGCTTTAAATAGAAACTCAACAAAACTGTTCCCACTGAAAACTGATGATCTGTTGCTGCAGCGAGGTTGGAGCCAAATCTCCATCACACAGCCTGCGTGGCTGCTCTAACCTGTTAATGTAGATAATTAAGAAGTTCAAGTGAGGTAAATTGGTTTGGGCGCAGGCCCTCAGATGTTTTCATGATGTTTCATCAGTCACGATACGACATGTTTTTGTATTGTTCATGTTCGTGCAATTTGTTAAATTTCCTTGCCAATAAATGCTTTGCTACCTGTTAAAGGCCAAATCCTTTCATATAATGATTTTTACATGTCAATTATAGAAGTTCACACAAACACGCCATCCATCTGTTTCTGGCCCGGCCCCTCTGTCAAATTTTATAACCCATTGTGGCCCACGATGTGAAAAAGTTTGCCCACCCCTGCCTTAAGACTATACATTGTAATAAAACTAAAATATAAACGTCAATATACTCTCCAATAAGCTGAGTACTAACAGTACAGTCATAAATTACACTTCTAATGTCGCAAAAATGAACCCGTAAAAACAAAGTTTTTCACTATAAATCATTTATATGCGTGGCGGCTAGAGTCCTCTAGTCCTCTGGCTTGAGATGGCTGCCACCTATGGGTCAGATGATGCATTGCACCCATTAAGCAATTGGTAATTAAATATATTATTTTTGTCCTAAAAGTGTAAATTTTTGGAATTTTTTTTCACGAACATTGTCACGCACAACGCGTCTGTTGAAATGTCAGCTCGATTGGATCACGGGAAGTATGTTTAAAAACGACTGAAAGATTTGCACGGTCCCTAAGCAAGCAAGCGAACTTAATATAAAGGATTTTAAAATATAATTTGCCTCCAGCTAAGCGTTTTTTAATTGTTTATTTTTTATTATTTTTTCATTTCCCTTCTACGTGACTTTACCGAAAGAACCAAGACGATGAATCCCTGCAGTCACAAAAGCTTTAAATCAAAATTTAATGGAGGAAGCTTCACAGCAACATCTTTATAGGCTACACCAACCCCTCGCTGCCGACTTTAGTTGCAGATTACAGTAAGAACCGCTGATCACGACCATAATTCGTTCCATAACTTTGGTCGCAACCCAATTTGGTCACGACTCGAACCTAAGTTCCCCATTGGATTGTATGTAAATACGATTAATCCGTTCCAGACTCCTACAAACTGTATATAAATATACATTTTGATTTAAAGCTTTCGTGACTGCTGGAATTCATCTTCTTGGTTCTTTCGGTAAAGTCACGTAGAAGGGAAGTAATAAATAATAAAACATAATAAAATTATATAATATATTTTAAAAAATATTTTTAAGCACAAAAATGATTAATTATGCCATAGAATTCACAGTGTAATAGCAACCTAAATTAATCGTTCAACAAGACGATAGTTTCGTCCGATACATCAGTCGGTCGATTCAGAGAGAATATTCGTATGAGCAATTCATGTTTCTATTGAAAGTAAGTTAACAGTAATATTTGGGTACACTATTGTTTTGGAAGCATTCACCGTAATATCGTATGAACGTTTACTTCACCGCATCACTTCGATTTCAATTTTCTTTAAAATCTTCTTCTCACCAACATTACCACTTGATTAGAGGCCATGGCTAATTGCAAAATTTATGCAAAAATACACAAAATACTGCCCAGAGTCCACAGCGAATGAGGGTAAATCGGCCGTGGCCATGTTTGATCGCCACCCCAGTTTGCCAGTTTGTGTTCTTGACCAAATTCAAGATTTTTTTTATTTTTATTTTGTCGGAACCCACGGGGGGGTGGGGGTCGTGACGGGAAGTTCTGGAAATTTATGGAGCGTTAAGTCCAGCCCGGGGTGGGAGAATTGAGAATCGCACTACAACACTTAAAAAACCAAATCAAAACCACGCCAACCCCTTTAAATCAGAGTAGAACCACCTTGCTGGTCGTAGAAATCAAACACCTCCTCGGGGGGATAGGCCAGAGCCTCACCTCGATGTCCCATGATCTCGGCCACGTGTTCTGGGGGCACGAAGATGCGGATCTCGTACAGCCTGCCACCTGCCGGGCCCCCCACGATGTCCACCTCCTCCTCCTCGTGGTGCCACCAAGCAGACAGCTCCCCGTGGCCGAGCGTGCTCAGCTGTCTCAGTAGACTCCGCCGGCCCCAACGCGGAGACGGAGGAGGATGATACGGAGGAGGAAGATGGGGAGGAGGAAGATGAGGTGGTGGAGGAAGAAGGGGAGGCGTTGGCAGTAGCGGCGGCCACTCTCGACGGGAGCTGGGCCCGCTGCCCCCGCTGCCCCCTCCTCCTCCTCGTCCCCGTCCCGACCCCGCGACGGTGTCCTCTCCCCATGCGGCATGGACCCCCCAGGCCGCAGAGCCCCGAGCCGCGGGCCCCCACCGAGGCGAGTGGCCAGAGTTGGACATGGGCGCTCCGGCATTTGCGTGCGCCCACGCGCGCGCGCACACAGACAGACAGACAGACGTGGGCCACGTGCACGCAGGTAGGCGAGCGTGTGTGTGTGTGTACCTGGTGTGTGTGTACCTGGTGTGTGTG